>NW_026717705.1:0-14854 GCF_029784015.1 Lycium ferocissimum | reverse complement strand
GTGCTTGGTTCCTATCCGGAATAGCTACACGGCCTCTCGCCCTCGCCACGTCCCCCGCCGCCCACGGGGCCGCCGGGCACCGATTATAGATGCGCGGTGCAGGGGACAGCAGGCAGCAGTTCTCGGCCTCCCGTAGCGGTCGATCGCGTCTTACCATCCGTGAGCGAACATAGAAATGAGGTTAAGATACCAATCAACAATCTCGCACGAAAAGAATGAACCCGTATACCAATCGGATTGAACTAGCACGAACGAGAAAAAGAAGTGGAGTGTTTCCTAAATGTCCTATAGCCTCTCGAGGATGGGTACGGACGTCTACGTACCAATCCGCAAGACTCTACTAGACATTGCTCTTGTACTCATTAGACCAATTAACCTAAAAGCTCTGATACCAACTTTGTCACGACCCAATTCGCGAGTCGTGGTGGCACCTACCCTATCCCTTCGAGTAGGCGAACCACATTACTAATAACAAGTTAAATAAGCGGAAAATTAATTAAGAATAAGTTATCAAGTCTTAAATACTTATCATAACAAGAAATGTCACGACAACCCCCAAAAATCTAGTCAAAGGGCAAGAAAGCACTAACATAGGACGGAATAGAAGTCCGAGAATACCCGAAGGCTACATATTGTCCGTCGAATACAAAAACGAGAAATAGATAGAGAGGAGGTCCTTCGGGGGCCACGGATGACGGGTAGCTCACCCGAATAACTAAAGATGTCACCCTCGCGTATCGACCACGGGCGTGACTGGAGCCGGATCGTACTCCGCGAACAAAGTGCGGCAAGAGTAGTATCGGACAACTTGTACGTAATCATAGGTCAATAATGATTAGATAACGCATGAAGAAGTCAAAACCAACAAACATTCCCGCGAAGTCCATGTAAGTCGTGCTCTCCCACAGAAACCTCGGAGGCTATTAATCACTCTCAACCTTCTCCCACCTATTTTCACTAAGTCTCGGGCACCTACCTTTCCCACCCTCGGCGAACCCTTATTCCAACAATCAAAAATATATAAATAAAGCGGAAGAAGATAAAATAACGTAAGTCTCACGATAATAATATAAAGAAATATAGAAATAATGAGAATCCAACCCCGATGTACGGTCGAGTCATACAAGAGCATCTAACTAAATACTATAAGTCGAATCATAATAATACATAGTAGCCTAAAAGATCATGTCCCGTAATGAAACAAGACATAAGGATAAAAAGAGTCATCGGCATCGATCGTCCTCATGCTCATCCCGAAGGACTCGAATCGAAATCCTCGAATATTAGCCACGAAGAGTAGAAATCGATCTCGGTGGTACTCGCATTCATAAAAGAATGCAACAAGTGTAGGTCGGACAAACAACGAGTGCTTGGTAGGTATCATAGGCCGACTAAGACTAGATAACGTATATAAAGACAACAAGCAAGAAAAACATATAAACCAACAAGTACAAGTCAATATGAATCCATATCCACAGAACAAGTCATCTTTTATGTTATAGCATCTAAACCCAATTGTGCCAAGTCTTAGTATAATCAATCCGAATCGGACATCACGGTAGTATCACAACAATCAACGGGAACCAAGATATAATGCAATGCAATAATGTATGTAGGATGAATGCAATGCATATGCGCTTTTGTACAACATGTCCCGACGGAGTAACTCCACGTCTCGGCGATCATGACCCATGGGGGACCTGCGAAGTCCATGTACCACTCGCTTTGAATATGACCTCGGATCACGAGCACACTCTCACGATCCCGGCAAAGACCTCGGGCATCGGACACTCCATCGTTCCCGGCAAGAAACCTCAAGCAACGAACACTCATCTCTCTTTTACGCTCTCCAAAGACCTCGGAGGCTACACTCTCTCACATATCATCATTAGTGCCATAACCATGCATATATCAATGTATCATGGAAATGCATATGAGTATGATGAAATGTAATGTTAAAAACCAATTCAATCCGAAACGGTACCACACATGGAATACAAGTAATATCGCAATAAGGCTACACAAAAAGCCACAATGGAATCACCATTCTCATCTCCATATCAATCAAGTAAAGCACCGCAATATCATAGTCATGATATATCATTAGTCACAGATACTCAATGTCTCAAGTGGCAACGAGCACAAAAAAAAAAAAAATAGATCAAGATAAGTCAACAACACAACGGGATGTGTAGCCCCCAAATCATACAACAAGGTCCAACCTAAGAAAATATCTAACCCAACTTGATACCCGCAGTTTATATGCATTCTCCGACAATATCATCTAAACATACGCTTCGCTAATCAAAGTCTCACCATAAGGTAAACCGTAACCTACCTCAATGCCGACCAGGTGTCACGAACTCCCATGCCAAAGCTTTTTCCTTCAAGTGCTTCCGAACGGACAAGGTCTTAGATGTCCAAGAACAACTCTCTCTTTAAAAATACTTATCACTAATCAAGATTCCATAGATGACTAAATTAGTGGCTATTACATAGAATTAATTCTTTCATATATCAATCCACATTTTTAACATGCTCTCAATGAACTTTAGAGAATAAAAATCTTTTTTTTTTAAAAAAAGATTGGACTTGGCCAGCAGCTTGCGATACCATTTTCACTTAGCAATTTTCATGATTTTCTCTCCAAATCAAGATGAAGTTTGGTCAAAATAGTGGTGTTGAAAAATCAGTTCTAGTCACGTTTTGGTGTTGATACCTTCAATAGCAATAAAATTCATATATAACTAATAAATGAGTGAGATGACTATACAAAAGAAACTAATAAGGGCTACTAGCTACGTTTGGTATAGTCAACCAATCATATTCACAATCCTATCACACAGCTTCAACTTGAACACAACCATTTAATTGAGAAAGATGAAGTCAATGTATATAATTTATTAAGTGGTTCATGGGGCTAAAAATCTCTTCATCATTTTAAAGAAATTACACATACGGATGCCACTTCTTATATTCAGAATGATTAGTCATTAATTTTTGTCCTCATGATGCCATGAGGCATAAGTGTGCCACTCACCCCATTCATAAATGACTAATTTAATGAAACCTTTTTCTTAAATGTTTCCACCTAAAGTAGAACTATATTTATTTGTAAAGGAAAGTTGCTATATATGTGAAGAACCAAAATTCCATGAAAAGTTTTGTTGCTCTACTTCATGGTATAGTATTCATTATATACAAGATCATAAATAAATTTTCCGTTGTGCTTATATTAAAATGTTTCAAGTACTTCAATGAATAGGTTTGTATCCGTTCTTTTGTTCTATCGGACCATTCCCAGGAAGTGATCCGTGTGATATAAAATAGATAAGGCCCATCTTTAACATAAATTATTATTAATTTTTTTTTTAAGCTAATTAAAGAAAGCATGCAAGGTATACATATATTTTTTGACCTTTATTGCTTTCCATGTTAGTCACTAGCTATTTAATTAGTGTTGTTGCCATTAATTCCTTAGAAAACCAACTGAAAATATTAGCCCTCCTTATAAGATTCATTAAATTATTCATTGCTTTTGAATTGTTTACTTGCTATGCATACACGTGGAAATATTATTTGTCCTTATTGACAATTTTTACTATATAAAATAAGGTGTCATTATGAGATTCATATATAAATATATATCTATTAGTCACTTGTATGATCAAATTCCATGGATCCACGTGAATTTGCTTACATGTTGGACGATTAAAATCCTTGATTAAAATATTAGTATATGAAAAATATCTCATAATAATTTCATAAATATTGAGATATGTAGAAAATATATTTTATCAAACTCTAATTTTACGATACATGCGTACCATCACTTATATCAAGAGGATAAATTTTTGTAATATCATTAATTTTTCACAACGAAAGAAAATAACTCTTTTTATGAATAAACTATTCACACATATTAATTACATATATTCTAAATTTACTCATCAATTAAATAACTGAATCGCCCGTTATCGCAAGCTATAGACACCAAAAATTAGACCACAGAAAGGGTGTTTTAGGGATATTAGGCCTAAAAGTGCTAAAAGACCAAATGGGTCGTTACATCAGATACCAATTAAACAATCGCTCGTCCTCGAGCGACAAGAGAGAATGAACGCTGACGGTAACTAAAGAATCTTTAATAGGACAATGCGGGAAACCTCTACGGAATGCATCATAAACATTTCTCTCTCTCCTTACTAGCTGGAACTCGACCTAATTTTCATATTTCCAAATTCAATTTTTTTTTTCCATCCTCGATTTCCGAATATAAGCACTGCTTTTGTCAAAATGTTCTAATTCTATATAACCAAACCTATGAGCGTTATCGATAGGCCCCACAATTTTCCTTAGAACCACACCAACCTTAGACTAAGGCACACTTATACTTGTCCATGATATTCCACCACTACCATTTAATATCATAATTAGTCACCAAATAATATACTTGTCCTAATAATGCCGAACTAATTTCCTCCTCTCCTTAGTTCATAAGTTCAGAACGTAGATATATATATATGTATATATATATATAACGTGGCTGCTTACTCAATTAAAGCTATTGCCCAACTTCTTATAATGTTTCATCCACTAATTATTATCCAACAAGTTAGAATTAATTTGTTTGTTAAATGACCACTCCACTACATCTATACCCTATTTCCACAACAACCACATTAATTATTACTTTCAAAACGTTGTTGTCCACTTCTATGTCTTCTATTAAACTAAAGTAAGAAGAAGAAATATATGTATCTTCTTTACATATATAACTGAAACGTGAGATATAGCTATATGTTATGTACATAGCAAAAAAAAAATGATGTAGAACCTATATATTTATATATGCATATTGGATGGTCATGCCCACCACACTACGTATTTCCACTAAAAGTGTGGTGACTTATTTTAATATAATGGTCATTACTAAAGTTGCCACCAACCATTCCTTATATTAGGTGTTAATTTGCTGCTGCCACATGAACGTGAAAGTGGAGTCACTCAACACTCATCCCTCCACTAGCATTATTTTATACCAACTATAATTTCCCCACTTAATTAGTTACCCACATAATTAATTTCTTGATCCCAATTCCCTTAAACATGGATCATTTTTAACATACCTCATATACTCATTATCATAATCATGTGGTATATCCTAATTTTCGTCCACAACAATATTTACATAACCCACAAATATAAGTCCAACAAACGGTCCAAATTAACCACTCAAATACAATTTACTTAATTTTCGTATTGTTTTTTTTTTTTTTATAACGATTTAGCGATGACTTCAATAAATTTAAATATACTTGGAAGAGGATAATTCTTTCACCAAAAATGCTACTTATACAATGATCCCAAATAAATTTTAGTGGATAGTGGGGTCCAACCACTTATACATTTCCATGTTTATCAACCACATAGCCAAAAAAAATGTGTCACTACCAAGTCCTCCACTCTTTTTCTTTAATTGCCATGGTCTCTCATTCACGTGTTGTGTATGCACTTAGTGTGCAGTGACTCATCAATTTAATTATTGTAACTTAATCCCATCCTTCCACTCGTTGATGACTCATATGGGTGATGTCCTCATAATATTTATGTCAATAATTTCTTATCTTTCACTTATAATTTTCCCCACTTAATAATCTGATCATAGTTAATTAATCTATAATCTTCACTAATGTTTCTACACTAATTGTAATTTAATGTGCAAACCGTGCACTATTAAAATTAAAATTAAAAAGTCCTTGTCTCATATCTCAAAATTAATCTTGTCCTTGAACTTATGTCGATTAGCTTATGGATAATCCAACATACAAAAATATGAGATATAACAACTTCCATATCCGAAAATCAACTATTAAAATTACTTATTCTTTGTGCACATTTTACGTTCATGAACGTTGGCTATCAAAATGGTGTCATACATTTGTGTTTTGGATTCTTTGTAATTTGTTTGGTAAGGATGAATGTTAAAGTGTAGTGTAATGACTCATTTTTTCCTTTACACGTGATAGCCTCTTTCCATGAGTCACTATGCCAATTAAAATGATTATGACTCATTCATTAATATATATTGTATGAGACTAAATGTCATTCTCAAGTCCAGCTACTACCACGTGGAAAGGTATACTTTAATACTAATCTAATTTAATGTTTACTTAATTCCCTAATTGCATGCTTGTCCCCCACTTAGTTTACTTAATTCCCTAATTGCATGCTTGTCCCCCACTTAGTTTACTTAATTCCCTTTTCCTTTTCTCTACTTAGGCTTTGCCTTTTATTAATTTGCCTAATTGAAAATGAAATGCATCCAAAGTAAGAAAATTTAAGAAATGGAATGAACTATGTTGCTATACGTTTCCAGTTTCCTTATAATACTTTTGTTTCACAAAACTGAGATCCTGATCTATATTTTGCTTATGGACCAAGGGACCCACTATATATAAATCCCTTCCATAAAGTCACTTTCCATTACAAGTAGCCAACACACAAGTAATATTACACAGTCACCGTAGCTTTTCTTTTAGATTGTCACGTGTAAGTCCACCATGGTGAATCATCATCTTAAATTTTTTTTTTTTTTTTTTTTTTTTTTTTTTTTTTACGGGTAGGGCCCACTAGATGATATAATTAATTAACTTAATTACTTTTAGTTAATAACTAATTCCCACTTAATATTCTAATTACAATAACACTCTTACCGAAATACCATAAAAAAAATCTTACTTTGCTATATGCTCCCCAAAACCGATCATATCATCGAACGAATCGCTCTTATTAGGCCATAAAGGCACTCTTGCCCCTTTCGAGAAAACCCAATACTATAAACATAGAGGTCCTATGACCCTATGAATCGCCTCACCCATCTCTTCAACCAACCTCACAATAACTAGCCTAACCGCTACTCCACACAGCTGAAACCTCAAGTCATAGCTAGAAACCGAACTTAGTCACGCATCTAAATTAGGATACACGGCTTGTACCATACCACAACATGTCGTAAACAACCGTTCGCGCAAGAATTTAAGGACGAGCTCCCATCATCCGGAAAAGGTAAAACATAGAAGTTCAGATACCAATTGGGATCAACTAGATACCAATTTGAATGAAGTAGCACGAAATAATGAAAGAATCTGAATTTTCCTAGATGTCCCATAGCCTCCCAATTATAAGTGTGGCGCGCAACACACCCATAAGTAGGACTCTACTAGACATTGCTCTTGTACTTATAGACCGGGTAACCTAAGCTCGATACCAACTTGTCACGACCTAAATTCACTGGATCGTGCGGGCACCCACCTTTCCCTCCTCGGTAGGCGAACCCTTATTAACTATCTTAATATATAAATAAAGCGGAATAAATACTTTTATTATAAAGAAATATAGAAATAATGAGAATCTAGACTCATACAAGAGCATCTAACTAAATACTTACAATTTGAATACATAGTAGCCTAAAAGATCATTTAAGGATGAGAACAAGACATAAGGATAAAAAGAGTCAGACTCGATCGTCTGCAATAGCTCACCCAAACGTCTTTGACGAATCCCTCGAATATTAGCCACGAGACTAGAACATCGATCTCGAAATAACTCTACACTCCGAATGAGTGTAGCAAGAGTAGTATGAGCACAACACTAGGCTCGTAGGTATCATAGGCCGACTAAGACTAGATAACGTATATAAAGGCAACAAGCAAGAAAAACATATAAACCAACAAGTACAAGTCAATATGAATCCATATCCACGAACAAGTCATCTTTTATGTTATAGCATCTAAACCCAATTGTGCCAAGTCTTAGTATAATCAATCCGAATCGGACATCACGGTAGTATCACAACAATCAACAGAACCAAGATATAATGCAATGCAATAATGTATGTAGGATGAATGCAATGCATATGCGCTTTTGTACAACATGTCCCGACGGAGCTTAACTCCACGTCTCGGCGATCATGACCCATGGGGGACCCGCGAAGTCCATGTACCACTCGCTCCGAATATAACCTCGGATCACGAGCACACTCTCACGATCCCGGCAAAGACCTCGGGCATCGGACACTCCATCGTTCCCGCAAGAAACCTCGGGCAACAAACACTATCTCTCTTTTACCCTCTCCGGCAAAGACCTCGGAGGCTACACTCTCTCACATATCATCATTAGTGCCATAACCATGCATATATCAATGTATCATGGAAATGCATATGAGTATGATGAAATGTAATGTTAAAAAAAAACCAATTCAATCCGAAACGGTACCACACATGGAATACAAGTAATATCAGCAATAAGGCTACACAAAAAGCCACAATGGAATCACCATTCTCATCTCCATATCAATCAAGTAAAGCACCGCAATATCATAGTCATGATATATCATTAGTCACAAATACTCAATGTCTCAAGTGGCAACGAGCACAACAAAAAAAATAGATCAAGATAAGTCAACAACACAACGGGATGTGTAGCCCCCAAATCATACAACAAGGTCCAACCTAAGAAAATATCTAACCCAACTTGATACCCGCAGTTTATATGCATTCTCCGACAATATCATCTAAACATACGCTTCGCTAATCAAAGTCTCACCATAAGGTAAACCGTAACCTACCTCAATGCCGACCAGGTGTCACGAACTCCCATGCCAAAGCTTTTTCCTTCTGAAGTGCTTCCGAACGGACAGAGTCTTAGATGTCCAAGAACAACTCTCTCTTTAAAAATACTTGAAGAAACACTAACTTGCTTCCATAGATGACTAAAACGTGGCTATTACATAGAATTAATTGAACAGGTTTGCTGGACATTTTTCCCTTGCTCTCAATGAACCCTAGAGAATAAAAATCTTTTTTTAAAAAAGATTGGACTTGGCCGTGAGCTTGCTGCCATGGCTGTTCATGATTTTCTCTCCAAATCAAGATGAAGTTTGGTAATTTAGTGGTGTTGAAAAGGGGCTGCTAGTCACGTTTTGGTGTTGATACCTTCAATAGCAATAAAATTCTATGTATTAACTAATAAATGAGTGAGATGACTATACAAAAGAAACTAATAAGGGCTACTAGCTACGTTTGGTATAGCTGTACCAAAATTAAATCATATTCTGCCACTCCTAATTGAGAAAGATGAAGTCTTATGTATATAATTTATTAAGTGGTTCATGGGGCTCACATATCTCTTCATCATTTTAAAGAAATTACACATACGGATGCCACTTCTTATATGAGAATGATTAGTCATTAATTTTTGTCCTCATGATGCCATGAGGCATAAGTGTGCCACTCACCCCATTCATAAATGACTAATTTAATGCCACCTTTTGTTAAATGTTTCCACCTAAAGTAGAACTATATTTATTTCGCAAAGGAAAGTTGCTAAGTTGCACGAAAGAACCAAAATTCCATGAAAAGTTTTGCTGCCCACTTCATGGTATAGTATTCATTATATACAAGATCATAAATAAATTTTCCGTTGTGCTTATATTAAAATGTTTCAAGTACTAAATCAATGAATAGGTACTATCCGTTCTTTTGTTCATCTGGACCATTCCCACGCACTATCCGTTCATATAGAACAAGTGCTGCATATTTGCATATAGGATACTTTTTTTTTTTTTTTTTTTTTAAGCTAATTAAAGAAAGCATGCAAGGTACATATATTTTCCTTTATTGCCGTGCCCACTTATTTAATGGTGTTGTTGCCATTAATTCCTTATGCTACCAATCTATTTACAAGATTCAATAAATTACATTGCTTTTGAATTGTTTACTTGCTATGCATAACGTGGAAAGTTAGGCATGCACTTGTCCTTTCATGACAAGTTTTTACTATATAAAATAAGGTGTCATTATGAGATTCATATATAAATATATATCTATTAGTCACTTGTTGCTCAAATTCCATGGATCCACGTGAGTTGTGCTTACAAAGTACCTTCCCATATAAAATCCTTGATTAAAATATTAGTAAATGAAAAATATCTCATAATAATTTCATAAATATTGAGATATGTAGAAAATATATTTTATCAAACTCTAATTTTCCCCGATACATGCGTCTTATATCAAGAGGATAAATTTTTGTAATATTAATTTTTCACAACGAAAGAAAATAACTCTTTTTATGAATAAACTATTCACACATATTAATTACATATATTCTAGAATTTACTCATCAATTAAATAACTGAATCGCCCGTTATCGCAAGCTATAGACACCAAAAATTAGACCACAGAAAGGGTGTTTTAGGGATATTAGGCCTAAAAGTGCTAAAAGACCAAATGGGTCGTTACACACTCTCAATCTCCGGCAAAGACCTCGGAGTCTCTCTGTCACTCTCAATCTCCGGCAAAAACCTCGGAGTCTCTCGATCACTCACCTCACCAATCATCACAACAATAATATAAAAGATATGTCATGCATGATATCAGTCTCAACAATATCACCAATATATAGTCAACCAATACAAGTCATATTAATGTTACCATTCCTTTACACATGGTGAGTGAGCTAGTATGTGACAGAGATACGAATGCGTGATATTCACGAAAAATAACACATATGGCGACAAGCCCACATAGCAACTAACAAAGCCAAACTAACGGAATTCACCTCTACTTCATGCCCGAAGGCCTATATCTTGTCCCCGTCACTTTCTACAACTACATACGATTCTCTAATCGTAGTCTAACTAAAGTAGACCGTAACCTACCTCAATGCCGAGCGGATGCCACGAACAATCAAACTAATGTCTTCCCTTTGCGTAGAGCCTCGAACGATCAAAATCTATAAAATATGCGATCTACGTTAGAATACGACTCTAAGGACACCCATATCTCATATATTTATATTCTAAACACCCACATTCATAACATGTAATAATGATTCACATACGGCTACGACATCCTCAAGTTACTTCTAATAGTTTGTAGCTTTAACGTTTGTATGTCACAACTTATAACATTCCATCCAACATACAATAGACTGAAGGGGGAGGCACAATCACTGGAGAGTTCTATCATCAAGAAGTGAATAAGAATCATAAATCGCACTCGGAACTTATGAATAGGATTACCCAAAATTCGTGTCATTCATCACTTAGATCTAAGACATGCCAAAAGAAAGAAGAGTTAGCCTTACATACCGTTAGCAACTATTCGTAATCCGTTCGCCTCGTCGCTCTTTTAGCCTATTTAATATAAAAGGTAACGTATTCATTAGCAACTATACTTTCTATTTTGTAAATCCGTAGCCCACCGCTTATAGAGCCTTATTCTTTAACTCATACTTTGTCGTTTAGGGTTTTCCATTAGTTACAAATTTAACAAAATCGGGCAGCATTTTCCCTATATATTCGCCTAGTCCGAACTTCCAATTAATTTCCGATTATCACAACAATACCAATAACAATATCAATAAATACCTATCCAAATAAAATCAAATCCATTCCTAAATCTCCTCCAAAACAACCCAATATACTTTTCTATATCGATACTTGTACACACTTCTTTATTTTCGTATTTACATAGTATAACAATAAGTACAATCACAACAATTACAACCAATTCCACGATATTCCAGTATACCAGAAAATTTGTAACAACCACCAAACAATCCATATGATAACAATAACAGTTTATCCGATTTTTCGCAATTAATTCCGTAGTTCTCATATTACATTTTAACTATGACTTGGATGAATTTAAATAGGAGAGGAGAATTATTACCTTGTATGCGTATTGTTGCTACTTGTTAACCCGACTTGCTGCTCATTATTTGTCACGTTAATTTCCCCATTTCAACACAAAATTTTATAACTACAAGTGAGAGCTCAAATAGTTTGCTGTATAGAACTATCAACGTTCCAGGAAGGAGATTTAATCTCCTTTATTCTTTTCTAATTCACTTAAAGCCAACTAAAATGATCCCTTTTAATATTCCATCCAAGAATGTAAACTATACATGTGCACTAAGAGTTGTTAATATTTTATCACTTTCCGTGTGCCATTCATGCACATTAAGTGTTGTTGAATGTTGACTCACACTTCAACTTATTCCATCCTTGTTTACTTACTTTCCCGTGGAAGAAAGTGTCCCACTAACCTGCCATGTTTTGTGCTAAAGAAATTTAGCCAGTAAATGTTTTCATTTGTTTTATTATCACCTAATGGATTGTGGGGTCCATTCTTCTAATGGACTTTAATTTATAAATATGCCACTTATCCCTTAATAATGCTTAGTCATTGTAAGCTGCCACATGAACGTGAAAGTGGAGTCACTCAACACTCATCCTTCCACTAGCGTTATTTTATACCAACTACAATTTCCTCATTTAATATTTTAATCACAATTAAATAAATCCCTAATCTCCAATAATATTTCTACACTAAGTAAATCCGAGGTTTCTATCTCCCGTTGATTCTTTCGCCGAATCACTCGACGTATAAAATACGGGTCTAAAATTCTTGTCAATTAAATAACCGAATCACCGGTTATCGTAAGCTATAGATACCAAAATTAGACCACAAAAAGGGTGTTTTAGAGATATTAGGCATAAAAGTGCTAAAACGACCAAACGGGTCGTTACGGACTTTTATCCGACTAATGCCTCTTCCTCCCCAAAAGCCTTTATGGCTTCTCTTTGTATTATTCACTTCTATATTTACAAATTCTTGTTTTCTTCTTAATCTACTTATCGTTAAGTCTTATGCCAAGACATACATAGGTACTCACTATAAATTTGATAAAGACATTATTTAGACCAAATAAAAAAACAAATAGTCTTGTCTCAAACATTAGATTAAATCAGAATTGAATAAAGAACTTACAATCAACATCAAGAAAATCGGAGAGGAAGCCTACTAATTCCAGCAACTAAAATTAAACATATAAAATTCGAATAACATAAGCTGTAAATCTGGTAAGGTATTTTTATAAAGAAAAGTAAAGCCGTTTAATATGAATTGTCTCTTAAGACAACCTTGAAATTGAAATAGTTGAACTCACCTTAGAATCTATAAGAAAAAAAAAACGTTAAGTCAATTAAAAATCAATATTATTATCATCATTATAATCTGCTTCGCAGAAGCCAACATTTTTATTTATAACTCATCAATATCTGGAAGAACCATATAATAATTTTGTTCCTTGAGATGTTGCATAGGATGCTCTTCATGAGTTTGTCCAAATGTAAAAATACCGCAAATAGGATGACGGCTAATTGTGACTTCAACAAAGTTCAGTTGGTGTTAGTACACGAAAAATACAAAAAATAATAATTAACAAAAACACTACAATTGTGAGAAAGGAATATTTATTTAGATGTGAATACAAATGCACCGTAATAAATTAACAATAAGAAAAAGGATGAAGATGAGTTTGGTTTTCGACTTTACCTTCTTCATAAAGCAATCAAATTATTTCGTCAGTTCTAATCTAACCTTGATAACAATCAATCAAAAATAATCTCTAATTATATACAATTCATATATAATCTTAAACGTTATTAACTAAAAGAAATAAAGAACGGCAGAAATAAAAACTAAAAAGACTAAAATCAAAACCAAAATAAGAACTAAGAAGACAAAGAAGAAGGAAGCAGAAGAAACATATGTTTACGGAAAAGTGTATGTTTTCCCCTAAAGTATTTTCCAGAATATATTACTTAAATAGAATTGGAGAGATCCTTTTTTTATATAAGGTAAAATTCTAATGGATTTAGGAGTGTGGAAAAATATATTATTTGTGTAGATAATTAAATAATAATTAGTTTATGTCAAAAAAATTTAGTGCCTATGGGAAAATAAAAACAATTCATGGAAATTTAAGGGGACTTCAAAAACCAAATTAATAGGCAAAGTTCGGTCTAAAGCCTAGGCAAATTTCATTCCTTAAATAGGTAAATAACGAAAGCCTAATTTTAGGTACATAATTCAAATAAGGTAAGGTTTAATAACCATATTTTAATGAATTTTTAATTTCTAAATATTAGAGAAATAATTGAGTAAAATGGTAAATGACTATTTTGTCTATTGTAGATTATTTTAATGAAGGGCAAAAAGTTCAAACAACCTTTCTAAGCCCCTTCATGCTTTTAATATAATATAGATTAATTGAAATAATACTTAACAAAATTTTGTATTTTGTGACTTACACATCATTGATATTAATTGTGTTAGACCTCTTTTTGTTTCACAAAACTGTGTATCTAAAGTTTTTGGATCGGAAAGTTTAAGACATGGCTTCACTTTTTTGTGATGAAAAAAAACTTAAACACAATTAATGTCAATTGAGTGAGTCACATAATAAAAAAAATTCGGTGTTTACGAAATTAAACAATTTGTCACGACCCAAATCATGGATCATGCGGGCACCCACACTAACCCTCCCTGGTGGGCGAACCCTTCGATAACTACCTTAATTTGATACAACATGCGGAATAAATATCGTTATTATAAGAAATTCCCAAATCTGGTCTAGACTCATACAAGAGCTTCTAAGAAGTTTACAATTTGAATAGATAACGGACTCCAATATGGATACGACTTGTTTGGGGATAGAGAACAACGTAAATCTAAGGAGAGACTGCGGGTTGCAATAGCTCACCCAAACGTCTTTGACGAATGCCTCGAAACGGTCATGAGACTCCAAACATCACACGAAAATAACTCTACACTCCCGGAAAGGAGTGTAGCAAGAGTATATGAGCACAACACAAGGCTCGTAGGTATCATAGGCTACAATGGTTAGTTCACGCATATAAACAAGAAGCAACTAACAAGTAAGCGATAAGTAATCAAACACGGTACACATCTAGCACATGAGAAAGTCTTGCATTAACGAT
>NW_026717704.1:0-13797 GCF_029784015.1 Lycium ferocissimum | reverse complement strand
CATAGAAAAATGCATGATTTTCAAGTTCCATAATTTCCAATTTTGGTCCCAAATTTTCCTAATTGTTCCATACCAACAAATTTGTTACACCTCGTACTTTGTATGTCGGAATATTTTAAGTTGTTTGCGACGAGTTAAAGACAAGACTTTCAATTTCCGATTTTGTTGATTTTTCCTTGAAGCATAAGTCGTATATTCATCTTTCGATGGTATGAAGTAGTAAGAGTAAGGTTGGTGTTATATTTCGCATTTTGTGCGTATTCGGAAAAATTGGAGATAATTCGGAATGGTAAAAAATAAGGCTTTAGTGGATCTTACTTAAGGTGCATGTGATGTTTAAGGAAATATTGAATGCGAAATATTGAGGAAGGCCAAGGCAAAAATTGGAATTTTGAGAATTTGTTTCCAGAATTACAAAACGAGATTTGTAACCAATTGGGCTCAAAAAATAAAAAGGAAAAATTAGGCCCAAAAGAGTGAGGGTGTGGCCGGCCATACAATGGCCAAGCCCACTTGACTTAATTAATTTTCCATGTGACAATTATATAAGGGAGCCTTATCATTTGGAAGTTTCAAGAAAATAAGAGAAGGAGAATAACAAAAAGATGAAGAGCAAGGAGACATGGCATTCGGCCATGTCCTCCAATATTTGTCCCTTGGAAATCTTTCTTCAAAAATTATTTTCTTGTGGTATTCAAACTAATTCAAGGTCCCTTTCCGACTTGGCGTAGTTGTTTTGGAAGATTGAGTCCTTGTTTCATCAATTCAACACTTGAGTTAAGTGAAGAAGTTGGAAGGAAAAGGTAAGAATTCATCCCTTTTATTTATGTTATGAAGGTTTGCTTGTGTTGTAGTATATGGAAATGAGTAGAGTTTATGGAAATATGAAAGTTTGGTAAATACGGGTGTGCATGTATGTAAGTAGCCGTGTGTGTGTGTTATGGTATAGATGAGATGAGTTGGATTTTATGTTGCATTCTAGTTGTAGTTATTATGGAAATTGTATTGAAAATGAAAGTTGAATGAAAATGGAATGAAGTTGAAATTTCATGTTGGCCGTGGCCTATATATGGGTGAAATGGTGGTGGATTTATTTTGGGTAACATGTTAGTGGTGTGGTTGTGATCATTACAATGTAAGAAAAGCATATATGGGGTAAGTTGGCATAAAAATGGAATGTAGAGAAATTATGTCATATTAATATGATTTTATGATATTAAGGTAATGAAGTTGTTAAAGTATAGATTGTTGTTATTGGAGATGAATTAGTAAATAGAAAATGTGTTGGAATGGTTTCGTTGCATATATGGGAATTTTGAATTGAATATGGAAATTGATGGAATTGTCGAATAGTGGATATATAGCTTGGAATGCTCTTGGTTTATGTTTGAATGATCTTGAATTAGTATGTGAAATATGAACATATTGATATTGGTTTGTAAGTGTAAAGTTGATTTGGAGTTGTTGCGCTATTTTTGGAAAATAAGATTATTTGCGCTAGAATGCGTTCTAGTTGATTGTTGATGTTGTTATACATTGTTGTTGGTATGGTTGTTGTTGTATTGGCCGAGTTTGAATCTCGGGTGTCATATTTATAGGGGAGGTGCTTCGCCGAAATTTCGTAGGCAAATACTAAACCCAAGTTGGAAGTTTGAACCTCATGAATAGTAACCGGTAAACGTGACCATTTGTAGGATTTTGACGAAACGGGATTGGAGTCCTGACGAGCTTAACAAGCAAGAAAGGTATGTAAAGCTTGCTCTTTCCTTCTCTTGGCATGTCCTAAGTATGTTAGGCCGAGATTCGAGCTTTGAGGACGACTCTACTCCTCGGAATCCGAGCTTCACTTTGACCCTTTTTCATTCAGTAGAATTGAATTGGAAATGTCCTGTTGTGTTGAAATATTGCTCAAACACCCGTAGGTCGCCTAAATGATATTGGAGGGCCTTGGATCCTTGTCTATGACCTCACCAGTGCCTAATGACCATAGTTTGGGGTCCGCCGCCTCAATTTGATCGAGGTGGGGCCCACGCGTTCGCAGGTCTTCCTATGTCGCTCGTTTGGTATATTTGTGTGATTTTGAAAAAGAACTTTTGGCTATCACCCGATTACTATAAAATAGTTATTTTAACTACCTCATTGAGTTTGATAATACATTTTGACACATAAGAACGATTTCGAAGATTGTAACTATTGTATACTAATTCCGATAAACCTGAAACTTGTTTCCGCACTCGCCGATGTTAGTAAACATATTTGGTCACCGAATTTGGAAGGCAACTTAATTATTTATTTACTAATATGCATGTGACCTTGACACGTGATTATGATCTCTAAAGTTCAGTTTGATATGTTTTCGAATAATGTTTGGAAAAGAACCTGTTTTAACTATTGCCTCGCTTTGAAGGAATGGTGTGCTTTGGAAAGTTCTCACGTTGAGTTTGTAATAAAAGAAATTGTATACGTATGGCTGCTTACGATTCTCGCTCGTGTGTATTGTTATTACCTTTTCGCCGAGTCCCGGCCGGTATGTGTGATATTGTCCGCGGGCCGTGGCGACCGCCGGATACTTGGCGCGGCATGCGTACGCATGATCTCGTCCGGGATACTTGACCGCGGCCGTGCCATGACCGTCGGATACTTGGCCGCGGCATGTGTACGTGTGATATCGTCCGCCGGATACTTGACCGCGGGCCGTGACGTGACCGCTGGATTCTTGACCGCGGTATGTATGTATGTGTAGCTGTGTATATTTATATATTTATGATATTAGCCGCTGGGTTCCTGGCCGCGGTATGTGTGTATGATTTGTGTATGTATGACTTGGAGGTCAGATGGAAGAACGTTGGTATTTGGACTATTATGCTCGCGTTTGGTACACTTTATTTCGTTTTCTGTATTTTCTGCTTTGCATTCTCGCACATATTCCGTACCGACCCCCTCTTCGGGGCGTTTCATGCCGCGTTGTGATACCCACGATGAGCTATGATGATGTTTGGAAGATGTTCCTACCGGGTTGGCGAGCTCCATTTCTCCGGAGTGCCGCCGAGTCGAATGCTTTGTACGGTATTCGGAGTTATGTTAGAGACTTTGGCAGACAAAGTTGTCGTGTGTATGAAATGTTCGTTTGTAAACGGCTATGTAAGCCTATGTATCAGTACGCATTGTGTTATGAACCTCATGTGTTTATAGATTCGCTATGGTTACGAATTCTGTTTGATTTGAAAAAAAATGAAAGGCATGTGTGTTTTCCGAAAAAAATTTCACCCTGTGCTTATGTTATGCTTTGTGGGCCCAGTATGGCTATGAGTATTATGAGAGTCTGCGGGTTCGCTCGGCCCTAGGTAAGGGTCGGGTGCCCATCACACCCTATCGGAAATCGGGGTGTGACAAAATTCATGCACAACTTATGACTCAAAATAAAATCGAAGGTCAAAAGTCTCAACTTGTATCCCGGAATGGTTTTGTCCCTAACTTATCATAGTTAATCCGGATTATTCCAATGTACAAAAGTGCGGGATATAACACCTTTCATGGGTGACACTTTCAGGAATACCCAATCACTAGTCTGAAACTCTAAATGTCGACGGCGATTATCTCGATATGATTTTGAAATCGTCGACTCGGGTCGCTAATAATCTTCCCCGAATCAGATTCACTTTATCTACCGCTATGGTTCATATCCGGGCAATTAATTCGCCCGCCAATATCAAACCAGCCAATCGGTGACCTTGCATTTCTGCCATACAAAGCCTCATATGGTGCCATCTCGAATACCGGAGTGGTAGCTCGTTATTATAAGCAAATTCAACAAGCGGCAAATGATCATCCCGCCTACCCTCGAAATCAATAACACAGCCCGCAATATATCTTCCGTTGTCCGAATAAGTGCGCTCGGCCCGTCCGTCGACCGAGAATGGAATGCCGTACTAAGACTCACCCGTGTCCCCAATCCTTCCCGAAATGATCTCCAAAATTAGTCGTAAATCGGGCACCTCTCGTCGTAGATAATAGATATGGGAACTCTGTGAAGTCGCACAATCTCCTTAATATATAACCCGGCATAATCCTCACCGAATACGTAGTCCTTCGGGAGGAAATGGGCTGATTTCGTCTACCTATCAACAATAACCCATATGGAATCATACCTCCGTGGAGTGCGAGGTAAGCCTGTAATAAAGTCCATATTAATGATTTCCCACTTCCACGACGGTATCTCCATCTCCTGTAATAATCTACCGGGCTTCTGATGCTCAATCTTAACCTGCTAGCAATTTTGGCACTGAGCGACGAACTCTGCTACGTCCCCTTTCATACCATCCCACCAGTATAAGCATCTGAGATCATGATACATCTTCGTCGACCCTGGGTGAACAGAATAACGGGCATAATGTGCCTCGCCCATTACCTGTCGCTACAGCCCTGCAACATTAGGTACACATAATCTGCCCCTGTGTAATAGTACTCCATCGGATGTAATCTCGAACGGGGTCTTCTCCTTTGTGTGTATTCTATACTTTGCCGAATAGATCCTCATACCGACGCCGCTAATCTCCTCCGTAATAGAGGATTCAGCAATTCCTCGAACGTAAACCCCAATATCTCCAAATCGGTGCGGACTCCAAGACTAGCCAACCGATGGATCTCGCGAACCATTTCTTTCCTCTCTCTCGATGGAACGTCCGCTAGACCGCCCATAGACTTACGAGTGCATCTCGCCACAACATTAGCTTTCCTGTGATGGTATGGCCGTGACTCGTGCCCGAGTTGGACACTCATACGTACCCTTACCCCACATAAGCGTAATAGCAAAATAAACATATATAATAATTAAGGATATCATCAGAGGACGCACAGAAGCGAATATGACGCACGAAGGCCGATCAGGCCGTCATAAAGTATACATACAATCCCCAACGTACACGAACTTACAAAACATATACAGAACCCACTATACATGTCTACAGACCTCTACAGACTGGAAACGTAAACATATGACGGGACAGGGCCCCGTCGTACCCCTGAAATCCAAATGTACATACATATCAGAAAAAGGCTGTACCAAAATGTAAGCTCCGAACAAAGGAGCGCTGTAGTAGCTGATAGATGACCTAAGCGGGCGGATCTGTAAAGCGCGCGTCTGTACCTGTGGGCATGAAACACGACCCCGAAGAAAGGGGGTCGGACGGAAAATGTACCGAATATGTAAAGCGAGACGGTAATAAACAAAATCGGAATCGGAACGAATGTGCGGAGAATGAACAAAATGCAGATATAATCAAAATACATGTCAGAAATCGTAAATAGTGTATGCAGAAAACATATGCCAAGATCGGCCCCGTTAGGGACTCAGAGGTCAGAGTGTGGTCGCCCCCGACGCTGGCGCCACAAGCATAACAGATCATAACATAACAGATGGCCATATCAGAACATAATCATAACAAAACGTACATGGCACAACATACACCGTAACCCATGCACGTATATACCTGCCCTCACACCGGAGCACGGCGAACAATGCAGAGAATACGCTTGAGAACATATCCCGGCCCGGCTCGGTGGGGAAACATTGAGGCATCCACGAGTGGAGTAGTGAGAGACTAAATGCAATAAGATACCATACGATTTCCGGAGACTCAATGAAGCATAACAAATAGCAAATCAAAGCAAGGAAATCGGACGGAATCATATTATGCGAATTTCGGATGTCATGGTGCATTACGGAGAAATAACTTTTCTATGATCATTTTCATAGTCCAAAATAGTTTATAAGACTTAAGGAAATATTTAAAACAATTTTCATTTAGTAGTTAAAATAGTAGTTAAAATGTTTCTAAAAAAAAAACCGCTCAAAACTAATCATGAACATAAAGGGGTAAAATCGGAATTTAGCGGGTCCACCTCGGGACAACCGAGGCGATGGGCTTGAATCATGTATATTAGGCGTATGGAATCATCTATATAGGTCCTAGGGACGATTCATAATTTTCTAGACAATTTACAAGCATTTACATAACCTTTCAATCAAAACATACTTAAAGGATTCAATTCTACTGAACGGAAAAAGGGCATTTTCGAACGCGGATTCCGAAGAGCAGAACGCTTTCCAAGGTGCAAGTCCCATCCTAGTACACTTAGATCATGCCAAGAAAGAGATAGGAAAGCTTTACATACCTTTCGCGCCTTTAACGTTCTCCAAAACTCAAATCTCTTTTCGTCCAAAATCTACAAATGGTCAAGTTTACCATAAGTTAACCATAAGGCCTTAGGCATTCATTTTGAACTAATTCTTGTCTAACAAAATTTCGACAAAGCACCTCCCCTATAAATGTGACGCCCCGAGAATTTATCTCGGCTCCAATACCAACAACAACCAAGCCAACAACATTAAATATCAACTAGAATCATATATTAGCACAAATCGGCACCTTTACGCATAAGCGACAACTTACAAATAACTTCGCATTTTTAAGCCAACATCAATATTTCCATCATCATTAACCACCAAGATCACTCTAACATCATTAGGAGGCATTACATATAATTTATCATATTACTTGCAAAATATGCAAACTTTCCACCGAAACCATAACTCATCCGAAACTTCCATTCTTCAACGAACATATTCATAACACATGATCATTTATCAAATTCATTAATAACAATCATAACTAGCACATAAACAAGCATTTCCATAATTACATCATAACCACATTAGAACACATATTCTCTTATAACGACATATAAGCCATTCTAATGCCAAACTTGAACCGTTAAACCTCCATTTACGCTATAAGGATCACAACGACGCAACTAACATACCAAATAACATTAATTCATTGCCATGTTCCTAGCACCATACCACACGGCCAACTACTACATTCCAACTTCAACCCAATTTTATTTCAACTCCTTTTTCAACATGAATTCCTCCATAAACACAACTAGAATCCAACATAATTTTTAACTTACCATAACTATACAACACACACACACACACGGCTATGTAGCCATGCACACGGCCTCACTTCCCATGCAAGTTTTCCATGAATTTCATTCCTTTTTAACATACTAGAACACATATAAGCCATTCATACACATAAAAAAGAATGAACTCTTACCTTTCTCTTCAAAGTTCTTCACTAGAACAACTTGTCCAAACGACGAAAGCAAGACTTAATCTTCCAAACTAATTGCGCCAAGGCGTAAAGGAACCTTGAATTGGTATAAAAATCACAAGGAAACAATTTTGGATTCAAGATTTTCAAGGGCAAATTTTATCTATGGCCAGCCGAATGGCTCTCTTTTTTTGTTCTTGTTCCTTTTGTTTTTCTCTTCTTCTAATTTCTTGAACATTCTAAAGGATAAAGTGATATATATAAAGCATGGCCCCTTAAGTTAATTAATCACATGGAAAAATTAATGGACATGGATTTGGGCCCTTGGCTTGGCCGGCCATGCCCTTTAATTTGGGCCTCAATTCCATAAATTTTTTTTTTTAGCCCAATTGGTTGCGGATCCTATTTTGTAATTTCCGAGGCACATTTCAAAAATCCCAAAATTGCCCTTAGACTTCCTCCCTTTTTCCCACATTCAAACTTCCATATCCGACATACTCATTTTAAGAAAAAATCCAAACATGACCTTATTCCTTAAAATCGAAGTTATTTCCAATTTTCCAAATACGCGCAAAATGCGAGGTGTAACATCCTCCCCCCCTTTAGAACATTCGTCCTCGAATGTTGAACTAACCATATAGAGGTGTATAAATAATTCAGGGAGGAGTTCCTTCTTCGTACTCAGTTTCTTTCAATCCCCCAAAGATTGTTATGCCATCTTCTCCTTTACCGGCTTATTGGCCTTAGTCCACTTGACCTTTCTCGGGTTTCCAGTCACTCCAGATATTTTAATTTCCTTTGGGTTACCCCACACTGCCCATTTGACTCTCATATCTACATTTGCGAAAATTTTTGTTCACTTCCCAGGGGGGTCACCCATCCCAGATTTGTTCTGGCCTTAGCACGCTTAACCTCGGGACTTTAGAAAATTTTGGTGCATCCGAGTTGATATGATCGCATCCACTATCCCAATCCTATCAGTGACTCAGAGAAGAAAATATACCACAAAATAGAATCTAAACCGGTCGATACAAATATATTTTGAGAAAGAAATGATAATGTACCTGCGTCCGCATTTGGTGGCGTCTCCGAATCCTGTCGACCAGTCAGAGCATAAATGCGGTTTGAAGGACCGCCAGAACTAGAAGCTCCGCCACGGCCCCTACCGCGGCCTGCCGACCTCTGTACATCCTGCTCCGCAGGGCGTCTAGCTATAGAAGGAGACGATGAACCCACAGCTGACCCCGCAGGCTGAGCCACGCCATCCGGACCGCCTCTATACGGACACTCTCTGACAGTATGGCCTTGGCGGCCACAAGAAAAGCACGCTCCAGTAGCCCGGTAGCATTCCCCAGAATGGTATCTGCCACAATAAGAACACTGAGGCCTAGGTGGCCTCGTCTGACCAGAACTTCCATCCACCTGTGAACCAGCCGGCCTGGAGCTCTGACCTATCTCCGAATACCCTGCATTACCTGACTTCCAGCCTGAAAACTGCGGGGGTGTGCTTCGGGCTGGCTGGGAAGAACGCCTGGTGCCCCGCTGCTGAGACGGCCCACTCTGGAACTCTCCAGTATATCCAGCCGATCTGGCCCTTTTGGGCTGGCTCTCGTCGTAATCTCTCTCAGGCTGACGCCCCTTATGTCGCTCTTCCATGCCCTGGGCGTACGCCTGTACGCGGGCAATGTCCATACCCGGCTGGGCAGCCAAAGCTAAGCAATTATCAATCATATACTTGTCCAGACCCCTGATAAAATGATGCATCCTGTCGTTCATATCTGCCACCAACATAGGTGCATACCGAGCCAGAGAGTCAAATTCCAAGCTATACTCCCTGACACTGCGGCCTCGCTGCCTGAGTGATAAAAATCTGTCCAATCTGGCCCTCCGTAGCTCTGGTGGTAGAAAATGACGCAGAAAAGCCTCCGTAAACTCATCCCAGACGGCAGGAGGGGCTCCTCTACCCCTAGCTAACTCCCAGGACTCGAACCAGTTGGCCGCGACATCATGCAATCTGTAAGAGGCCAACTCAACTGACTCCGTCGGAGAGGCCTTAATCAGCCGTAAAGTGCGCTGCATCTCCCTAATGAACTCATGGGGGTCTTCTTCAGGCTTTGTCCCGAAGTACTCCGGAGGGTTACAGGTCAAAAACTCACGGGCCCTCGAACTGCTTGGCCCGCGTGCCTCATCACCCCCTGACTCGCGCCGCTGCTCCTGAGCTGCCACCCACCTAGTCAATAGCTGCACCGCCTCTCGCATAGCTCTGTCCTCCGCCCCTGGCTGTGGGGCTGGAGGCTGAGGTGCTGGGGCTCTAAAAACTGGCGGTGGAGCCGCCCTCTGATCTGCAACCGGGTCTGCTCCAATCCCTTCTACCACAGGTGGCGTCGCCGAGCTGGCCGTCGGAGGCACAGTCTCCCGGCTCGGCCGGGTACGGCCCTGGTGACTCTGCGGGCCTGACTAGTCTCGCCCAGCGCTGTGGACTTGCCCTTCTGGGCTGCCGTCGCCTTTCTCGGAGGCATAGCTGAAAAGACAACAATTCGATTCGTCAGAAGAGAATCATCCTATTAATACAGTTCTACCGCACGATCTAAGACAGAAAAGAAGGGTAACTTCCTAAATGTCCTGTAGCCTCCTGCTTATAGATGTGGTGCACAACACACCGATAAACAGGACTCTACTAGACACGGTCTGTAGACATTCCGAGGACCTAACCGCTCTGATACCACTTTTGTCACGACCCAACTCCGTAGGCCGTGACTCGTGCCCGAGTTGGACACTCATACGTACCCTTACCCCACATAAGCGTAATAGCAAAATAAACATATATAATAATTAAGGATATCATCAGAGGACGCACAGAAGCGAATATGACGCACGAAGGCCGATCAGGCCGTCATAAAGTATACATACAATCCCCAACGTACACGAACTTACAAAACATATACGTAACCCACTATACATGTCTACGTACCTCTACGATCGGAAACGTAAACATATGACGGGACGGGGCCCCGTCGTACCCCCGAAATCCAAATGTACATACATATCGAAAAAAGGTCGTACCAAAATGTAAGCTCCGAACAAAGGAGCGCCGTAGTAGCCGATAGATGACCTAAGCGGGCGGATCCGTAAAAGCGCGCGTCCGTACCGTGGGCATGAAACACGGCCCCGAAGAAAGGGGGTCGGTGCGGAAAATGTACGAATATGTAAAGCGGAGACGGTAATAAACAAAATCGAATCGGAACAGAATGTGCGGAGAATGAACAAAATGCAGATATAATCAAAATACATGTCAGAAATCGTAAATAGTGTATGCAGAAAACATATGCCAAGATCGGCCCCGTTAGGGACTCAGAGGTCAGAGTGTGGTCGCCCCCGACGCTGGCGCCACAAGCATAACAGATCATAACATAACGTATGGCCATATCGAAACATAATCATAACAAAACGTACATGGCACAACATACACCGTAACCCATGCACGTATATACACCGCCCCCTCACACGGAGCACGGCGAACAATGCAGAGAAATACGCTTGAGAACATATCCCGCCCGGGCTCAGTGGGGGAAACATTGAGGCATCCACGAGTGGAGTAGTGAGAGACTAAATGCAATAAGATACCATACAGATTTCCAGAGACTCAATGAAGCATAACAAATAGCAAATCAAAGCAAGGAAATCGGACGGAATCATATTATGCGAATTTCGGATGTCATGGTGCATTACGGAGAAATAACTTTTCTATGATCATTTTCATAGTCCAAAATAGTTTATAAGACTTAAGGAAATATTTAAAACAATTTTCATTTAGTAGTTAAAATAGTAGTTAAAATGTTTCTAAAAAAAACCGCTCAAAACTAATCATGAACATAAAGGGGTAAAATCGGAATTTAGCGGGTCCACCTCGGGACAACCGAGGCGATGGGCTTGAATCATGTATATTAGGCGTATGGAATCATCTATATAGGTCCTAGGGACGATTCATAATTTTCTAGACAATTTACAAGCATTTACATAACCTTTCAATCAAAACATACTTAAAGGATTCAATTCTACTGAACGGAAAAAGGGCATTTTCGAACGCGGATTCCGAAGAGCAGAACGCTTTCCAAGGTGCAAGTCCCATCCTAGTACACTTAGATCATGCCAAGAAAGAGATAGGAAAGCTTTACATACCTTTCGCGCCTTTAACGTTCTCCAAAACTCAAATCTCTTTTCGTCCAAAATCTACAAATGGTCAAGTTTACCATAAGTTAACCATAAGGCCTTAGGCATTCATTTTGAACTAATTCTTGTCTAACAAAATTTCGACAAAGACCTCCCCTATAAATGTGACGCCCCGAGAATTTATCTCGGCTCCAATACCAACAACAACCAAGCCAACAACATTAAATATCAACTAGAATCATATATTAGCACAAATCGGCACCTTTACGCATAAGCGACAACTTACAAATAACTTCGCATTTTTAAGCCAACATCAATATTTCCATCATCATTAACCACCAAGATCACTCTAACATCATTAGGAGGCATTACATATAATTTATCATATTACTTGCAAAATATGCAAACTTTCCACCGAAACCATAACTCATCCGAAACTTCCATTCTTCAACGAACATATTCATAACACATGATCATTTATCAAATTCATTAATAACAATCATAACTAGCACATAAACAAGCATTTCCATAATTACATCATAACCACATTAGAACACATATTCTCTTATAACGACATATAAGCCATTCTAATGCCAAACTTGAACCGTTAAACCTCCATTTACGCTATAAGGATCACAACGACGCAACTAACATACCAAATAACATTAATTCATTGCCATGTTCCTAGCACCATACCACACGGCCAACTACTACATTCCAACTTCAACCCAATTTTATTTCAACTCCTTTTTCAACATGAATTCCTCCATAAACACAACTAGAATCCAACATAATTTTTAACTTACCATAACTATACAACACACACACACACACGGCTATGTAGCCATGCACACGGCCTCACTTCCCATGCAAGTTTTCCATGAATTTCATTCCTTTTTAACATACTAGAACACATATAAGCCATTCATACACATAAAAAAGAATGAACTCTTACCTTTCTCTTCAAAGTTCTTCACTAGAACAACTTGTCCAAACGACGAAAGCAAGACTTAATCTTCCAAACTAATTGCGCCAAGGCGTAAAGGAACCTTGAATTGGTATAAAAATCACAAGGAAACAATTTTGGATTCAAGATTTTCAAGGGCAAATTTTATCTATGGCCACCGAATGGCTCTCTTTTTTTGTTCTTGTTCCTTTTGTTTTTCTCTTCTTCTAATTTCTTGAACATTCTAAAGGATAAAGTGATATATATAAAGCATGGCCCCTTAAGTTAATTAATCACATGGAAAAATTAATGGACATGGATTTGGGCCCTTGGCTTGGCCGGCCATGCCCTTTAATTTGGGCCTCAATTCCATAAATTTTTTTGCGATCCTATTTTGAGCCCAATTGGTTGCGGATCCTATTTTGTAATTTCCGAGGCACATTTCAAAAATCCCAAAATTGCCCTTAGACTTCCTCCCTTTTTCCCACATTCAAACTTCCATATCCGACATAGAACATATCTAAGAACGGTCCGAATACTCGATTCATCAGTCCATAAACACGGCCGGAGCATTAGTCGCCCCAAAAGGCATCACTCGAATTCATAATGCCCATGCTCCCGAATGCCGTCTTAGGAATATCGGCCTCTCGTACCCGTACCTGATGATAGCCTCGACCGCAGTCTATCTTCGAAAACACTCGGCACCCCGCAACCGATCAAACAAATCATCAATCCCGGGGGGTATTTATTCTTGATGGTTACCTTATTCACCGCTATAATCAATGCACATCCACACACCCATCCTTCTTCCTCACAAATAATACCGCGCTTTCCTGGATGATGTCTTGGGCCCCATAAAGCCCTTCTCTAATAAATCCCTCACCGCTTCTTTCAATTCCTTCAATTCAAGTAGAGCCATTCCGTACGGAGGAATAGATATAGGCCGAGTATCCGCGCGATCAATGGCGAACTCTATCTCCCGCTCGGGAGGAAGACCTGGAAGCTCATCTGGGAATACATCTAGAAATTCATTAACCACTGGGACTGACTGAAGAGTCGGTGCCTCTGCTTCTAAATCGTGCACACGAACCAGATGATAAATATAGCCTTTTCTAATCATTTTTCTTGCCTTGAGGTATGAAATAAACTTACCCTCGATGCCGTATTACTCGCTCACTTTATAACCGGTTCCCCCGGAAATTGAAACGGACAATCTTCTTTTGACAAATAACATTAGCATAACAAGAAGCTAGCCAATCCATACCCATAATAACATCGAACTCGGTCATATCTAACTCTACCGTATCCGCCTAGTGCGGCGCATGTATAATTACTAACAAATCTTATATAAACCCTCCGCCTATATACAAACCCCTACCCTGTGGCTACCTCAAAAGTCTCTACTCGGTTCGATTCTATCCCAATTTTATTAGCAACAAGGGGAGAAATATATGATAAAGTACAACCGAGATCAACAACAAGACATACATCTCGAGAGAAGACCCGCATTATACTCAGAATAACATTAGGCGACGCTCCCGGTCCCGTCACTGCCAATGCATA
>NW_026717703.1:0-30906 GCF_029784015.1 Lycium ferocissimum | reverse complement strand
GTGTGATTCGGTCCGTATGTTCGTTAGTCCGATTCTCGCTACGATTTCGATTCTCGTCCGCATTGTTTTGGTATTTTCTCGTCGCTTACGATTTTACATATTTGATTATCGCTATCATAATTATGTGTGTTATGTTCTCGCTTACATACTCGCACCTCTTCGCACCGACCCCTCGCTTCTGGGCCGTGTTACATGCCCACGTGTACGACGCACGCCGTGATCCGCCCCCGACAGACTTCGGTCTCGTCGAGGAGCTCCTTGATCCGAGCCGATATTTTTGGTATATATTTTTCTGTTGTTCATATGTTCTGTATATATATATATGACTATTTGGGTACGGCGGGGCCCCGTCCCGTCTTCTGATTCTGTTCTGTATGTTAGAGGTCCGTGCATATATCTCCGTGAGGCGTGGGTTGTCACCGGTTCGGTACGTATGTGTGAGTTTGCGGTTTTGTCCGTTATGATAGCCTCAACGGCTTCGTACGTATTAAGTATGTATATGTATATGTATACGTATGTTTGAGCGATACGCCTTAGGTTTGTATGGATTTATGCATGTCGGATCTATTAGTGTGTACGTATGGGTGTCCAAGAGACACCGCCACGGCTCACGGGTTGGGTCGTGATGAATGCACTTGGTTTATGTTTGAATGATCTTAAATAAGTATGTGAATATGAAATATTGATATTGGTTTGTAAGTGTAGAGTTGGATTTGGAGTTGTTGCATTATTTGGAAAATAAGACTATTTACGCTAGAATGCGTTCCTAGTCGACTATTGATGTTGTATATATTGTTGTTGGTGTGGTTGTTATTGTTTTTGGCTCGAGTTTGAATCTCGGGGTGTTATATGTATAGGGGAGATGCCGCCCAAATTTTTATAGACAAGTATTGGTTAAGATTGGAATTCTAAGCCTTATGAATAGTAAATTGGTAAATGTGACCATTTGTAGGTTTTGGACGAAACGGGATTGAGTTTTGGCAAGCGTAAAGGGCAAGAAAGGTATGTAAAGCTCTCCCATTCCTTCTCTTGGCATGTCTTAGCTGTACTAGGCTTGAATTTGGACCTTGGGGATGTCACACCCCGACTTTACTAGGGTGTGATGGGCACCCGACCCCATACTTTGTAGCCGAGCGAACCCTCGGACTTTAGTACACACATGCTCTCTGGAATCATAAGACAAAGTAAAGTAAAATACATAGTAAAATTTTCAAAATCTTTTCGTCGTTTCTCAAGTAAACGCAGCTTTGTAAATATAGGGCTCCGTAAAATAAAAACACATCAACCAAAGGAACTCCGTTTTTAGGCCGACACTCTAGACCCACGACTTAGTCATCTTTTAAGTCTCTAATCGTAATCATGGACCATAGTTCGTGTAAGTTTGACTCAAAGAACTCTCCGTGGCGAGCGGAGCTTGCCAACATTGCCGGAACATCTTCTATAATGACTATGTGTTGGGGGGTACCGCGCGCATGAAACGCGCCGCCCACAAGAAGGGGCGGGCAAGAATAATAGTGTACCGAGTATGTAAGGCATAGACGGTAACATAGAAAGAGATATGATCATGTGCAACAATAGCATAGAGAAGTAAAGCACGTCACGGGGAGAGAAGTATCCGTACACATGGAATATATCGTAAAGCTGTATCCTCTATCGGGATCATATAATGTAAAGTCAGAACCCGAGCATACGAGTAATAACGTATGGAAAACATAGAATATATCATAGGATAGCAGAGTAACCCGTGCATCCGAGTGCCCCGGGCGGATGCCATGCATGCTTATTTGGTCATATCGTCATAGTGTCGCACGAGACGGCTCGCCCACATAGCGCCGAATACTCGGATATGGTAAATCCCGCGTCCGGCATCCCGCGTCCGGATGATAAGCCGTGACTAATGTGGCAATGAAACATAGTTTCCTTCCCAATTCCTGTGTATTCAAGTATCCCATCCCCCAACCCATGTTCATATTTAGCATGCAAGAGAGCCCAAGGAAATCATGTACTTATCGGAGTGACGTAAGGTCGGAAACCTCCGATCGCATTATGGAATAATCATGGTCGCTTTGTCTCACCTTGAAGGAACGATAATCATAAGGCGAGACTATCAACATAGAACATATCATAGCATATCGGGTCATAGACATAGCATATCTGACATCATCATTGTCATCATAGAATCATAGTCGTCATAGAATCATAGTCATCATAGGATCATAGGCATCATAGAATCATAGTCGTCATAGAACCATAGTCATTATAGGATCATAGTCGTTGCTTTAGTCATTAAGACTTTCAATATTGTAAAACTTGGTTTTTGAAGAAAAAGAATATTTTGGAAAACACTTATAAACCTTTTTGTAAGGAAAATCATGCATTGGTCAAGGGTTAGTTAAAACAATTCTTATTTAGTAGTCGAAATTAATATCCAAAAGTTTTCTTTAACTGTAATATTGAAATAAACCGAGGGGAGCCATAGGAGGAAATTAGGGAATAGTGGGCCCACCTCGAGTCAAATGAGGCGGCGAACACCATTTACATATAACACGTTTCATGACAAGACGTATGAGAGCCTTAGGGCATACGGATCCTATTCATGCAAGTTCTAGGTGTCTAGACAATTCTTTCGACTATTCATAGGCATTTAGTTCAATTCTACTGAATGAATAGTAGCCAAATTCAAGCTCGGATTTCTAGGATTAAAATGATCCCCGAGACACGTATTCAAGCCTATTACATCTAAGACATGCCATAGAAAGAAAGTGGAGCCTCACATACCTTTTTCCGCTTCTTCCGCTACTCCAAATTCAGGTTGCAAATCCGCCAAAATCTACAAATTGGTCATGTTTACCCAAAACTTGGTTAGTGCATTTAGAACTAGATTCTTCAAATAACGCTTGGCTACCGAAATTTCGGCAAAGACTTCCCCTCAGAAATACACCATCCCCGAGATTCTAACTCGGCCAAATTTTCATCAACAACAATCCGGAATTCAACCCTGCCAAACTGTCAACAATACCAACAATCATACCAACAATATCCATAAGTGATTCAAAACGTATTCTAACATCAATAATTCCTTTCGACACAATTCGACAACATTTCATTTATATGCCACTAAACTACATATGATCAATTCAATACCAACGCTCTCAAGTTCAAATACCAATCCAAGGTCGTTCAACATAATTTAAGAACATTCCAAACAATATGCCATAGAACCCGAAACCACCAATTTCCATAGGAACAACGACAATATCTTTCTTTCTTCCAAATTCATCAATGACGCCAATAATCCATACACTTATAACATTATTTTCATGAATTCAAGAAAGCATATTAAAATCATATTAACTTCCAAATCAGCCCACACAACTTATAACTTCGACATAAGTCATTAAACCTTTATTTTTCATCACAGAATCTACCATAACGACAACCAAGAACACTAAATACAATTCCATTCATTCCTTATCACCAAAACAGCCCATTCACGGGTTCATCATCAACATCATAATTCAAAAAAATTTATTCGTTTCTACATATCACAACAACACACCAACATGCTAAATACCATTATTTCTTCACTTCTACATCAACCATGCATACACGGCCACACATACAACACCATATTTTCATGAACTTCATTCATTTCCATGCTTCACAATATCCACAAACCATGTATAACATATGAAAATAAAGATTGATCTTACCTTTTCCATTCAATCTTCTCCTCGGCTAGAGTTGGATTTTGCAAGACAAATGGTTTTCTTCTTCCAACAACCATTCCATGTCGTAAAGAACCTTCCAATTAGTAGGGAAACAAGAGGAAAATAATTTCCATGAACAACTTAGGGGGGGAACCAGCCCCTCTCTTTGGCCGTTTTTCTCCTCTTTTTTTCTCCCTTCTTGTTTCTTGAATTTTCTAGAGTGGAAAATGAAAGACATGTCTTGCTTGGTCTTCACTTACACATATATATATATATAGTAATATATGAGCATGTGGCTGATCATGTGCAAATATTATTATTTTTTTCTCCAAATTCTTCTAGATTTTTCTTTGTCTTTCCCTCCAATTTTTCTTCAAACTTCTTGAATTTTCCTTAAGTCACAAAAGATGAATTTTGCTCATTTTGTCATCTTTTTAATCACATGTAGTTACATCATGTGGGCCATAGTCCACCTTGAATTTTTCTTCAACAAGTCATGCATAAAAGTTTCCAATTCCAAGTTTGCCCTTAAATTTCCATAACAATAATATTTATAAGCGACTCGCGCATTCAACAAAACCGGAAACTAGCCTTGTCCTTAACGTTCCGCCATTAACTCGGACTATCCAAATGTGCAAAAATGCGAGGTGTAACAGGGGACAACTCTACTCCTCGGAATTTACATCCAAAAACGCCCCATTTTCATTCAAAAGAGAATTGAGTTGAAAATTGTGCGAATAGTTAGAAAAATTGTTTGAACCTCTAGAACTTGTGTAAGTGAAATCCGAATACCTTAGAATCTTTATGAATGACATTATGAAGTTCAATATATGTAATTTACATACGCCACCTCATTTGACCGAGGTAGGCCCACTTTGTCCGGTTATTTCTTATTAATCCGTTTGAACTACTTTTGAATTAAAAATTAAGAGATATTTTAAACTACCTTTCCAACTCCTAAAGATTAACGATATAATTATTTATTTGAATCATATGACCTACTTTGGGATTTGTAACTACTTCGGAAGATTAGTTTGGTACAAAACTTTCGATCTCCGAAAGACTCATGCTCCGGTTGTTATCAAATGTTTGCTATAAGATCTATCATCCAAGTTATGATTATCGGGTCTCGTAAATGATTTACATATGATATTGCATTTGGTTTCTCACTACTCTATTCGTGGATGCCTCAATGCTTCCTTCACCGAGCCGGCCGGATATGTTATCACGCGTATTCCACCGCATTGTTCGCCGTGCCTCGGTGTGAGGGGGCGTGTATATATGTACATGGGTTGTGGTGTATGATGTGCCATGTACACACTCGATATGATATGATATAATATGGCCATCGATATGCTATGATATGCGCGCATTTCGATTTGATATGATTGGTTGTGGCGCCGCGTCGGGGGCGACCACTGTTCGCCGAGTCCCATGATGGGGGCGGCTATGGCATGTTTTCTCGCTATGCATCCGTTTATGTTTTATGAGTAAGCATTTCGATACTCCGGTCATTACTTTTATGTTCGTATATTCTCGTTTAGTTATAATTACGTTTGTTGGTCTCTATGCTTTACATACTCGCACATATTCCGTATCGACCCCCGTTCTTCGGGGGGCGTTTCATGCCGCGCGTACACCCATGAGTACGGCCTTTGTAGGAGATGTTCCAGCGGCGTTGGCAAGCTCCATTTGCTCTGAGTGCCGCCGTGTCGATTATGCCCGATATGTGTTCTCGATCGTTTGTTAGAGACTTTGCGTACAAAGTTGTGGGTTCGAATGTTAGTACGTGAGCGGCTCCATCAGCCGACATGTCATTCCGTATTTTGTAGTAGATTCCCTATGATTACGATTCCCGATTTGTAAATTACAAAAGAGTGTCTCCAAAAATATTTATTGTACTTGTCATTTTTGCCTAACTAAGAGTCCGGAAGTTTATGTATGTAATACGAGTCAGTGGGTTCGCTCGGCTCCGAATGTGGGGTCGGGTGCCCATCACACCCTAGCGAAATCAGGGTGTGACAAAGTGGTATCAGAGCAGGTCTGTCCTAGGGGTTGTCTGCAAAGTCGTGTCCAGAGAGTCCTCGTTTATGGTGTGAAGCGCGCCACATCTATAAACGAGGCTACGGGCATTTAGGGATTGTTGACCTTCTTTCTGTCTTAGATCGTGCGGTAGAGCCAAGTCATAGGAAAATGAAATTCCTATATGTGGGCTTTACATACGATAAAAGGTAGTAAGGGATGACATGAAAGTTGCATAAATGAATTTTGATATATTTGTTCCGCTACCCGGAATTGGAAGCTTTGAATGGCGGGAATGCGTCATATAACCGTATGTTCTGTGAGGTATCATCGGTATTCGCTACGTACAGAGTTTGAATTGTAAAAAAAAAAAAATGGGGAAAGAGATTCTGCTGAAATTGTTAATTAGAATATTTAGTCAGATACGTCGAAAAGGGGGAAAGAAAATAATGTAAGTAGATAATAAATGAGACGCGCTGTTCAGAAGAGTTATGGATTTGGGTATGCCGTGGAAAATGATTATAGGAAAGACGGTTAACGATCTGAAAGATTGAGACAAATGACATTCGATGCTTAGTAGCAACCAAGTCTGTTGGCGGATTTAGAGATAACCGACAATTGATTTTGTGGAAAATTATTATGTAAGAATGGTGCGTGGAGATCTAAACAGGACAACACCCGAAATAATTATAAGTAATGACAACGAAGGTGTATTTATTGTTATAGGAAATCGGAGGTTAGGACGAATGATAAATATTGTGGAATAACAAGGGTAAAACAAGAATGTGGAAAAAGGGACGTGTTACGAAAAAGTCCCGAAATCGTAGGACTTCAATTTGCTCCAAATAATGTAATAAAGGTCATGTGACGAAGCGGACGCAATTATACTGGCATTAGAGCATTGTATTTCATCAGAGTTTCAAGGTTAAGCGTGCTACGACCAGAGCAATTCTGGGATGGGTGACCCCCCTGGGAAGTGCATTAAAGGTCCCAAAAATGTAGCTATATGAGATGAGAGTACTAAAATTAGGATAACCAAAAAGAAATTAGAATGTGCGGAATAGATAGAGACCTTATGGGCACGAAGGTAAGAAACGTCTAGCGACGAAATATGACATGATTTATGTGATCGGAATATACGGGTAAAGTGTGAACGTAAAATTGAGGTATGGAACGTACGAAAAAGACTTGTTACATTTTGTAGGGAAAAACGTGGAATTAAGATTATATGTTGACGGGAATAATAAGAAGAATAAGGAAAGGAAGAGTAATATGTTATGTTGTACTAAGTTTTAAGGAACACCTCCCACGCCATCTGTAAAGGGCATTATTTTTAATTGGGAAAAATCTTACCTTGAAGAAGCGTATATGAACGGCGAATCTGCAATACATGTAAGTGGGCTAGAATATGTTCCAACCATATTGTGCTTTAGAAGGAAGCCCAAACTGACGGGCAATAATGCCCGGTACCGAGTGTGACCATGATGAAAGGGTGTGAAGCACACAAGTAAGTAATTGTGACTTAAGTAGTCCGTTCGGAACTCAAGAATGAATCGACGGTAAATTATGCGAACCAAGTACTAGGATGCCGCGGTGCTTGTTAGGCTCTAGTTCTTTTTGATGGTGTTGAAAGAATATTTTTCGATAACAAATTATTAAATTGTGACCAACAAACTAGGAACGGAATTCGTGGAAAAAAAAATAAATAGACATGGACGAAAGGAATGAAAAGAGTATCAAAGAAAGCACTTGAGATGGGCGCAATTAATTGACTATGAGTCATGCGGGCAAATGGAAAATACATAATTATGAACGAAAAGGTAGTGTGACAAAAAGGTCATCAGACGAGACCACTACTAAGATGAAATTAGTATGACTTCGGGTAAGATTGTAAGTTGACAATGAGTATACGAAGGAGTGAGAGGACGTGAAGCATAAGGAAATACGACGTATTGCGTATATATGACTTTACCGTGGAAGCAAATGGAAAACCGTAAGAAGTAAGAACCGAGAATTTGTGAAACGACCGATATGTTGTAAGTTTATTGGGGAAAGTAGATGGTACCTATCTTATGGGAAGGAAGATGGTATTGTCGAAAGCTTGGTATACTTATCGTCAAATATAAATGTTACGAAATGAAGAATTTGAAACGAATAGGCGCACTAACTAACTTTTGACGGGAATAAATGTAATACGATTTGGATATGTTGTGGACACAATGACGTTATCCGAGCGCTAATCACTAATGGTAATTATTAGAGATATTGCCTGATCAATTGCTACAATAGTGATATTGCCTGAGCCTTAACCATCGACTAGATTTTGTATGAGATATTGGGGGAAACTTTACCCTTTGTGAAGGTGTTAGAATTTCATACGGAGGTAAACTAAGTTATAGAAGATATAAAAGTTATGTGGGTATGGTATGGTATGCAAGATGTATTCGAAAAGATCATGTGAGTTTGAAAACTTTGAATGGAGACACAGGATAGAAAATGAATAGACAATGATATGGGAGCACCCAAAAAGGGGGGAAGCAGATAAGAGAAATGCAAAAGTGAGGTGGAAATCAACTGATACTATGGCGCGTTTAATGTGAATGCTTGAATTTTCTGCGAGATCCTATGCTGAAACCAGTTGGTGAGATCTGAGACCGACAACAAACGAATGGGAGCCAAGACAATAATTGAAGTGGTACCAGGGATTGTCGGTAAAGATGGTGAGTAATATGATTCCAGGTAGTAAATGCTTGTAAAAGAAAAAGGAATGCGACAAATAGGATCAGCGCATTTTGGGTACGAATGGGATGTGTAAGATCGAGTAAATCAGAAAAGGAAGAGACTATGTTTGAGATTGAACATGCTTTCTGTAAACTATGCAAGAATGGTCATGTAGCTCACGAACATTTGCATAATAAGCAAACCAAGTGAGTACATGATTGATAAGAAATGTAAGGATTCAACAATGACAATAGAGGTATGATATTTTGAATACGATATGGAAAATGCGGGGATGGTCTAGATCGTGTTACCGAAGCGAAATTGATACTAAAAATAAGCGAGCTTGACTGGATCAATTAAATATTCCTCCCGATACTGATTGTAAGACAAAGGAGAAGACAAGGAACAACCTAAAGGTTAGTATGGCGATGCTAAGGCATTTCTTGGATTACCTTGCGTATGTTTATCTATTTTCACAGAGGTTACAATATAATTAGTGGCAGTGAAGATTAAGAGCCAAATTCGTAGAAAAAGGGAAACGAAAGAGTTTGAACAACGGAGTGATATGAGATAAATGCCAAAATATGACAGATGAAATTAAGAAAATTATGAAATGGCTAAACAAGATTACCAGGATTATGTAAGAGTGTACTTCAAGAAGGTATTGAGATTTCATAAGGACCTACATTTGCTATGTCGAACAGAATACTTAGCATATGGTTAACCCTGGAGATTCGTCCAAAAAAATTGAGAATATAAGTAAGTCTTGTACCAGCATTTGCTCTTAAGCTGACGGATGAGCTAAGCGTGTTATTCAGACGTTAGAAAATAAGTTACGAGCCTGTATTATTGATTTCAGAGGCAACGGGAGCGAACATGTGCTACTTGTGGAGTTTACTAGTAATAAGGATTACCAATCTAGCATTCAGAAAACATTGTAGGAGGCTTTGTATGGCAAGAACGTATGTTACCGATTGGCTGGTCTGATATGGACAAGGTTAAGTTACGTGGTCTGAACATAATTCATCGAGCAGTCAATAATGTGAAACTCATTCGGGAACAGTCATTAGCGACTTAGAGCTGACAGAAATCGTATATAGGTGATCGTTATCGACGCTTAGAACTCTGAATTGGTAACTGGATATTTTCGAACATATCACCCATGAGAGGTGTTATGAGGAAAACATAGCCAAGATGTCTTGGATTTTATCGGATCATTCGTGAAGTAGGCAAGGTTTTCTAGGAATCAGATTTACTATCTAATTGAGAAGCGGTGCATTTAGTGTTCCGCATGTCTATGCGTCGTAAATACATTGTGACCTCATAATATTTTCCTGTGGAGGAGCATGCAAGGAATAGAAGAGCTGTCCTACGAGGAACGACCAATAACGATCCTAGTTGGCAGGAAAGAAAGAAACTAGGTGATAAGGATGTGGCTCGCATTAAGGTACTGTTTGGCAGAATAGTAGTAAGGAAAAGGTGACTTAAGAAAACTCCAGGCGAGATGAAAAAGAAGTACCCCTACTTGGTTCCTATGCCTACGGATAGTCAGAATTACTTATTTGACTGTGTTGATTAATGCACGAATTGTGTGCGATAACTGTAAAAAGGAAATCCCCGTAAATACGTATGAGTCCCTATAAGGCTAATTTAACATTTGAGGACGAATGTTCTAAAAGGGGGGAGGATGTTATACACCGCATTTTTGGAGTATGAGCGTGACATGTGCTTCCTCAAAATTGACAATCATGTTGTAGCTACGTAATTTAAACTCTCGTCGATAGTATCGTATCCCGTACTTTTGTACGCTGGATTATTTGTAAGTTGAGATGGGGCCCGCACATCGAGATTTTTTTTTCGGACATGTGACAAGTTATATGAATCACATACGTGATACGTGAAATTAAACACAACTCATGAAGGACCCTTGGGCCAAATCAAAGTGGAAGCCCTCCAAACGAATATTTTTAAGAAAACGTTTTCGGGTGACCTGGATTCGAGGGGCCAAAACGGTATTATAAGTTTGGAATTTGGAAAAATACCAAGATATAGAAGTTGTAGATAATTGAATTAGCTTTCCAACCATAGGTCGTGGGTTCCCAAGTGACATCGGTACAAGGAGATATGGACGTTTTAAGGTCGAAAGGTCAGTGGACTAGCCCAACTCGGGGCCAACCGAATTAGGCCCATGGAAAAAAAAAGAGAGAAGATGAAGCCCAATAGAGGCCATTCGGCCATGGCCCATAAAAAAGATCCAAGCCCATGGAATTAAGTCATGTGGTCAATAAATAAAAGACCACTTAATCATCCAAATTCCATAGAACTTTCAAGACAAAGAAAAGAAGGAGAAAAACAAGAAAAACAAGAACAAAAAAGAAGGCATTTCGGTTTGCCCATGGGAAAATTCACCCCTCAAAATCTTGTTCCAAAAATTACTTTCTTGTTATATTCCTACTAATTCAAGGTTCCTCTACAACTTGGTGTAATTATTTTGGAAGATTGAGCAATAGTTTCTTCAATCTCACACTTTGGACAAGTGAAGAACTAAGGGGAAAAAGGTAAGAATTAATTCCTTGTTATTATGTTATGAAGGTTTGTTTGTGTTGTAGTTTATGGAAATGAGTAGAACTTATGGAAATATTGAAGTTTGCAAAGTGGGTATGAATATATGTATCTAGCCGTGTGTATGGAATGTTGTGTAGTTGAAATGAGTTGAATTTTAAGTTGTATTCTAGTTGTGGTTATTGTGGAATGTATATTGGAAATGAAAGTTGAATGAAAATTGGATGAAGTTGGAAAATTGGCATGTTGGCCGTGTGATATATATTGATGAGATAATGTTGGATTTATTTTGTTTAACATGTTAGTTGTGTTGTTGTGATCTTCACAATGTATATGAAGGATATATGAGTTAAGTTGGCATGAAAATGGAATGTAGAGAATTATGTCATATTAATGTGATTTTATGATATTAAGATAATGAAGTTGTTAAAGTGTAGATTATGGTTGTTGGAGATGAATTAGTAAGTAGAAAATGTGTTGGAATGGTTTTGTTGCATATATAAGAATTTTGGATTGAATATGTTAATTGATGGAATTGTTGACAATTGGATATATAGCTTGGAATGCACTTGGTTTATGTTTGAATGATCTTAAATAAGTATGTGAATATGAAATATTGATATTGGTTTGTAAGTGTAGAGTTGGATTTGGAGTTGTTGCATTATTTGGAAAATAAGACTATTTACGCTAGAATGCGTTCCTAGTCGACTATTGATGTTGTATATATTATTGTTGGTGTGGTTGTTATTGTTTTGGCCGAGTTTGAATCTCGGGGGTGTTATATGTATAGGGGAGATGCTGCCCAAATTTTTATAGACAAGTATTGGTTAAGATTGGAATTCTAAGCCTTATGAATAGTAAATTGGTAAATGTGACCATTTGTAGGTTTTGGACGAAACGGGATTGAGTTTTGGCAAGCGTAAAGGGCAAGAAAGGTATGTAAAGCTCTCTCATTCCTTCTCTTGGCATGTCTTAGCTGTACTAGGCTTGAATTTGGACCTTGGGGACAACTCTACACCTCGAAATTTACGTCCAAAAATGCCCCATTTTCATTCAGTAGAATTGAATTGAAAATTGTGCGAATAGTTAGAAAAATTGTTTGAACCTCTAGAACTTGTGTAAGTGAAATCCGAATACCTTAGAATCTTTATGAATGACGTTATGAAGTTCAATATATGTAATTTACATACGCCACCTCATTTGACCGAGGTAGGCCCACTTTGTCCCATTATTTCTTATTAATCCGTTTGAACTACTTTTGAATTAAAAATTAAGAGATATTTTAAACTACCTTTCCAACTCCTAAAGATTAACGATATAATTATTTATTTGAATCATATGACCTACTTTGGGACTTGTAACTACTTCGGGAAGATTAGTTTGGTACAAAACTTTCGATCTCCGAAAGACTCATGCTCGGGTTGTTATCAAATGTTTGCTATAAGATCTATCATCCAAGTTATGATTATCGGGTCTCTCGTAAATGATTTACATACGATATTGCATTTGGTTTCTCACTACTCTATTCGTGGATGCCTCAATGCTTCCTTCATCGAGCCCGGCGGGATATGTTATCACGCGTATTCCATCGCATTGTTCGCCGTGCCTCGGTGTGAGGGGGCTGGTATATATGTACATGGGTTGTGGTGTATGATGTGCCATGTACACACTCTGATATGATATGATATGATATAATATGGCCATCTGATACGCTATGATATGCGCGCATTTCTGATTTGATATGATTGGTTGTGGCGCGGGCCGTGGGGGGCGACCACTTTCGTTCGTCGAGTCCCGCGATGGGGGCGGCTATGGCATGTTTTTACGCTATGCATCCGTTTATGTTTTATGAGTAAGCATTTCGATACTCCGGTCATTACTTTTATGTTCGTATATTACGTTTAGTTATAATTACGTTTGTTGGTCTCTATGCTTTACATACTCGCACATATTCCGCACCGACCCCTTGTTCTTCGTTCTTCGGCCTTTGTAGGAGATGTTCGCCGCGTTGGCAAGTCCATTTGCTCGGACCCCGTGTGAGTATGCGATATGTGCCTTTGTTAAAGACTTTGCGTAGATGTTGTGGGTTCCGAATGTTAGTCCGTAGCGTTGGCAATTTTGTAGTAGATTCCCTATGATTCCCGGAGCTCGCTAATTTGTAAATTACAAAAGAGTGTCTCCAAAAATATTTATTGTACTTGTCATTTTTGCCTAACTAAGAGTCCGGAAGTTTATGTATGTAATATGAGTCAGTGGGTTCGCTCGGCTCCGAATGTGGGGTCGGGTGCCCATCACACCCTAGCGAAATCAGGGTGTGACATGGTCCTTGTTTTTCCTTGGTTTTCTTGTGGATGAAATGCGTGGAAGGTTCTAGAGGGTTTGAGAGGTTGAAGACGTGTGGAAAATGAGATAAAAAGATTGGGAACATCATTATATAATTGAACTAAGTTCAGTCCGTCGAGAGTTCCACGGACTGTTCCACGGTCCGTGGAACATGATGTTGTCCGTGAAACTGGTCGTGATTCACGACCAGTCGGCCGCTTCCCTCTGGCCCATCCACGGTCCGTGGAATTATACGGGCCGTGGAAGTGGTCGTGGAAATCCTTTGCTTCACCAAAGTTGTTGTAGTAGATCTCCAATCCTTATGGAACCTTCTTAGCACTTTTTTATCACTTCATTAGCAATCTACGGAATGTCATAACTCTTGTCCAAGACATCCTTAAGACATCAGTGTCTCCAAAAATAATTTGCCCAACACACTAACTTATAATTTTTCTTAACAACCTTCCTTCCTTAAGAGTCCGAAAGTTTATATATGTAATATACTTTATGCTCTTCATTTCGTTCGGCATCAACGAAAAATGTGGGGTCGGGTGCCCATCACACCCCAGCGAAATCGGGGTGTGACATGGGTGGTCTCATCTCGTACTCTCGGAACCGCCGTCCAACCGTGAGCTCGAAACCCCGGAGCTGCGGCACCGCCCCTCGAATACCCCGCACCTCTCGATCTCCGCCGCGAACCGCGGGTGTGCCCCGTGGCCGGGCCGGGGAGGATATCTCGCTCCGCCGCCGCCGAGGCTGCCCTCGCTCGAAAATCCCCGAATACCCGGCGGATCTAGACCCTTGGGGGCCTCTATCATAATCTCTATCGGGCTGACGCCCTCTGTGCCGGTCCTCCATACCCTGGGCGTGTGCCTGGACACGGGCAATATCCATACCTGGCTGGGCCGCCAGCACTAAACAACTATCGACCAAATAGCGATCTAGACCCATCACATACCGGTGCATCCGGTCAGTCATATCAGCTACATAAGCGGACGCATATCTGGCCAGCGAATCGAACTCCAAACTGTACTCTCGGACGGTCCTGCCCCTCTGTCTCAATGCGCAAATCGTCTCTCTCGGCTCCGCCGTGGCTCCGGAGGCGCAAAATGGGCCATAAAGGCCTCAGCAAACTCGCCCCATACGGTTGGAGGGGCACCCTCACCTCTGGACAATACCCAGGACTCATACCAATTTGCGGCTACATCCCGCAACTGATATGATGCCATCTCAACAGACTCGATCTCGGTCGCCTTAATCAACCGTAATGTACGCAGCATCTGTCTGATAAACTCCTGAGGGTCCTCTGCGGGCTTCGACCCGAAAAACTCTGGTGGATTACATGTCAGAAACTCACGGGCCCTCGAACTGTCACGTCGGTCCGCCTGATCACCCCCTACTCCATACCTGTGGGCCTGCCCTGCTACCAAATTCTTCTCGAATACAATACAACTATAACCGTAACTATCAAATTCCTTCACTTTCATCATATAGTCAACGACAACAATAACGAAAACATTAATCGAAATTAATGCACCATTTTTAGATTAGAACAACCCCAACACGGCCCAAACGGAGACTTAACATTAACATATACAATCCCTTCATTTTTAACACATAATCCATAACAATAATAGCAACAAAAACAATCAACCCAATCTAATTTAAGCAACTCCAATTCTGTCCATTTCAACACCAACACTAATCATGCAATTTTCTTACTTCCAATTCCACTTAATACAAATTAATCTCTCCATTACAACATCATTAACTTCAATTTCATAACAAAAAAAGAAGTCTTACCTCAATTAAATTTGGACAGATTGTACAATAGCTTGCACGGTTCGCACCACCTCTTCTTCTTCAATTTAAATCCTAACCTTCTTTGCCTCCTTGAACGTGTAGAACATTTTTTTGGAATCAAAATTCTCTTCCTCTTTCATCTTTGGAGTTGGCCGTGAGTGCCCATGTCACGACCCAACCCCGTAGGCCGTGACTAGTGCCCGAACTGGGCACCCAAACACATCCACAAATCTGACTCACAAACAGATAGCTTATGCGTATACAAATATCAGACGCTGTCACAAATTATCTCAAACTGTCTCAAACACATCTCAAACACAACCATATATATATATATCGAGTTTAGCGAGCTATCAAATGGCGCATCGGCCCAAAACATATACAAATGCAAGCCGACAGGCCGGCCACGGCGAATGGGATCGCCCAAAACATATAACATACAAACACACACAATACGAATAGGCCTAACCCACATACACATCTACGGACCTCTAAACAGGACAAACGGGGTATATGACGGGACGGGGCCCCACGTGCCCCCGAACAAACGGATACATATGCGGCGAACGGATATATACCAAAATGTGGGCTCGGAATAAGGGGAGCACTCAAACGGCGAGAAAAGGGTGTCCTGGGCGGCGGATCACCGAATCGTACGTTTGTGACTGTGGGCATGAAACGCAGCCCCCCCGAAGAAAGGGGTCGGTACGAAATATGTACTAAGTATGCAAAGCGAGAAGATACGAAGAACAAATCGAGTCATAATAGAAACAAGTACGAGAAAGTAAGTGCGTATCCAAAATATCAAAATGTTTATTTTCAAAAGACAAATCATGCATAGGGCTCAGAAAATATGGTCGCCGCCGTCATCGGCGCCATAACACAGCATAACACCGAAGTTTCAAATCTCCGTATCCCCGTCACACATCATAACACAATATAACGCCATACACAGCATAACACCAAATATAAGCGGAACCCGCCGTCTAAGCGAGGGCTCGGCGAACCATAACACGGATAACACCGAGTATAACAAAGTGCGCACGACAACGAAACTAGGCCGGGACTCGGCGAAAGATACAACAGAATGCACGAGCAGAGTCGTGAGTAACCATATGTATAAAATCATTATCATAGACTCAAAAGATAAGTAAAATGACCATACTTGGAAATCGGAATAATAGTCATATCATAATCTGTCAAAAGTCATCAGAAGTACGTAAAGGAAGGTTGCGGGGCCCACGGATGGGTGTCGACCCGAGCCGGGCCCGCCTATGAAAAACATACTCATCATACGCCATACAATCTCCTACGAACATATCGAGGCAATCCGAGCCTTTTACGTGAAAAATACGGGCATTCATAGTTACAGAATTCTTTAAAAACGAAACTTTTTATGCAACATTTGAAAATCAAATATTCCAAAGACATAAGGGCCAATATTTCATCATATCAAGCGTACAAATTCCAAGAAACAATTAAGAGTCATACACATGCTCGGATTGCGAGAATAGAATTTCCTCGAGGCTCGTGTCATAGCCTATTTGTAACTAAGGCATGCCAAAAGAAGAAAGGATTGAGCTTTACATACCTCGTCAGCTCTCAAAGCTAATCCAACTCAAGCTAATGCCGACCTACGTCTCGGGCTCCCCAAGGTCTACACAACGTCAACGGATATCAAATATTAGCTATAGACGTTTAGGCAATTAATTCCAAACTAGCACTTAATTCTACAGAAATTTGGGCAGCACTTCTCCTGTAAATGGACCAACCCCGAGAATTTAACTCGGCCAAATCAACAACAACAACACCAACAACCAACCTAGTAACATCAATAATCAATCCGAAAAGCAATATAACATTAGTAACCCTCTTTTACATCATTCAAAAACATTCATAATATCCAATTCAACGGCTTACATTCAAGCCAACTTCAACGCTTATACATTCCAATACTAACCCGAACCCATACCAACAATATTCAAGGACATTTCAAATAATTCATACAACATTTCAAACATCCCAAACAACATCCCAACTCACCCGAAAACTGCCCAAACCCGAGAACAACATCCATAACACATTTCTAACTTCCTAATCATGATTTGCACCAACAATTCACCCTCTAACAATGTCATTCTCATAAATATACAAATTACATCGAATGCACAATAATTCTCCAAATCCGCCCATACAATTACAACATCAATCTTGAGTCATTAAACTCTCATTTCCAACATAGAATTCACAATGACAACATTCAAAGTTCCAAATAGAATTAATTCATTCATTGTCATATAATATGACCCATATTCGGTCAACACTACACATATACATATATTGATGATTCTCATCCATTTCTTCACTCTACAACAATCAAAACATGCTAACTGGACTTTAATTCATTACTTCAACACAACACAACACACACACCTACACGGCCATACACTACACACACGGCCTCAACTCCAACATGCCATATTTCATGAATTTCATCCATATTAACATACTACAACATGCATACACTATTCATAACACATAAAAACATGATTAAATCTTACCTTTCTTCTTCAACTTTACAAATAGGCTAGGGTTAGCTAGGATGAAAACTAGCAGTTTGATCGCTCCAACAACACTTCCACGTTACTTAGGGACCTCCAATTAGTGGATTTGCACCAAGGAAATATTTTTGGGATGGCTAAAATTGGACTTGAAAAATAAGGTTCTTGGCCGAGAGCCTTGTTTTTGCTCTTCAACTTTTTGTTGTTTTTTTTTCTAAGTATAGAATGAGGATAGATGACTTAGAAGTCATCTTTTAAGCTTCCACAAGGGTTATACATGTGTCCATGGCCCACGCGTGTGTTGGACCAATTAAATTTGTCCACAAAATGTGTGGGACCATTTCCAAGGTCACACGGCCAAAGGGCCAAAAATTGCATGATTTCAAACTTTCCATTATTCCACTTTTGGTCCCAAATTTTCCTAAATGTTCCATGGCAACAAATTCATGAACAAATTATATCTCAAAATAAAATCAAAGGTCAAAAGTCCTGACTTTGTATCCCGGAATGGTTTTGTCCCTAACTTATCATAGTTAAACCGAATTGCCCCAATGTACAAAATTACGGGATATAACAGCCCAAGGGGGTTGTTCATGATTTTCTCTCCAAGTCAAGATGAAATTAGTGGTTTATTTGTGTTGAAGTGGGCTGGTTGTAAGCTTCCAAGGGGCTGCTGCCATAGCCATGGCCGTGTGGTGCTTTCTCTCTCTACTCAACTTGGTTGAAGATGGTGAGCTTCTCTCTCTATTATCAACTTTGTTGAAGATGAAAATGAATTGAGCTTAGTCATTAACTTCACTAATATATGCGCCCATATTGGTGACACATGTCCAACCACAATGACACGTGTCCCACTATACCAAACACCAATCGTATTCACCACATGTTGTGGGGCCCACTTAGGGGTCTAATTGACTTAATTAATCATTATTTAATCACTAATCCCCACTTAATAATCTAATCATGGTTAATTAATCCCTAATCTCCACTAATAGAAATTTGCAAGCAAGTCGTGCACTTATTAAAATCAGGGATTAAAAGTCTTCGTTTCATATCCCAAAATAACCTTGTCCTTGAACTTATCTCGATTAGCTTACGAATAATTCATCGTACAAAAATACGGGATATAACATTCTTCCCCCCTTTTGAACATTCGTCCTTCAATGTTAAACCAGTCCCATGAGGTTTTATAAAAAGTTCGGGGAAGTCTCCTTCATTGCTGTGACATGTAGTCTCATCCACCTATCAATATAATCAAGTGGGGAATTTAAATTACCTGCCGGTATAGGAAACAAGTAAGGGTACTTATTCTTCATCTCATCTTCGACTTCCCCGGCCATCTCTTCCCGATTATTATTTCGCCACAATACTTTGACGGAAGCCACATCTTTAGTATGCAACCTTCTAACTTGGCGATCAAGCATAGCCATAGGGCTCTCCTCGTAAGACAACTCCTCCGTTACCTGGATATCATCCATGGGGAATACTCTAGAAGGGTCACCAATACATTTGCGAAGCATTGACCCATGAAAGACTGGATGTACTGCTTCCAAATCAGATGGTAGGTCCAACTCATAGGCAACCTTGCCTACCCTACGAATAATCTGATAAGGCCCAATGTACCTCGGGCTAAGTTTCCCTTTCTTGCCGAATCTCATTACACCCTTCATGGGTGACACCTTTAGGAATACCCAATCACTAATCTGGAACTCTAAGTGTCGACGTTGATTATCTGCATATGACTTCTATTGACTCTGGGCTGCTAATAACCTTTCCTGAATAAGCTTCACCTTATCAACAGCTTGCTAAATTATATCTGGGCCGATTAACTTAGTCTTACCAATATCGAACCAACTGATAGGTGACCTGTACTTCCTCCCATATAAGGCCTCATACGGTGCCATCTGGATGCTAGAATAGTAGCTATTATTATAGGCATTAGTTTCAAATGATCGCCCCAGCTACCTCTGAAATCAATAATACAGGCTCGCAGCATATCTTCTAGCGTCTGAATAGTACGCTCGGCTTGTCCGTCAGTTTGAGGGTGAAATGCTGTGCTAAGACTCACCTGTTTCCCCAATCCCTTTTGGAATGATCTTCAGAAGTTAGTCAAACTGAGCTCCTCTGTCAGATACAATAGATATGGGAACCCCATGAAGTCTCACTATCTCCTCGATATATAATCTCACATAGTCCTTAGCTGAATAAGTAGCCCTGACTGGGAGAAAATGGGCTGATTTTGTTAGCCTATCCACAATAACCCATATAGAGTCATACTTCCGTGAAGTGCGAGGTAAGCCTGTAATGAAGTCCAAATTCCGGAATCTTCAGCCTCACGTATTACTTCTCGACTTCTTTAAAAGACTTTAACTGTCACTCTACTTTTTAGCTCTTAATCTCAATCCTTAGAGTTGGCTACTGGGTAGCGCTGGAGTTCCCTCACATAATAACTTTACATAGCTACTCTGTGACTTGACTATCATCAACTGGTACAATTCTGAAGGAATTTTTGATTTGACATATAAATTCACTATCTTCAAGTAACCAGCTCGTTCTGATCGTCTCGCTTAAACCATTTTATAATTCGCTTAACCCAACTTGTAACACTCTAGGCACATTATCTCGTGTCGTTTCTTTATCTTTAATTCAAACTCTTCTATTGCCTCTTTACTCAGATTCTGCTCTTAGTTCTCCTATCACGCGCCCTATTGAAATCTTTACAAGAATATGCATAGCTGCTCGAATTATCCCAAGAAATACCTTATTGTCGTCTCAGTAGTCTTCATGCTTTACCTTGCCTTCTCCCCTCTTATCTTACAATCGGTATCGGGATAAACCTTCGACTTAACCATGGCCATATCCTATTTGCCCTTAGTATTAATTCTATCTCGGTAATTTAGCTTAAACCATCTTTACATCTTTCCTTAATGTACCTAAATTATCACAACTGCATTGTTATTACTTAATCCTTACTCTTCTTATCAAGTACTCACTTGGTCTCACTCTTAGCATACAAATATTCGTAGGTTGCATAACTATTCTTGTACCACTTATATAAAGTATATTCAATCTTAGTCATGGTCTTTCCTTCTCCTGGTTCTTTCTGCTTTACATATCTCCTCCGTACTAAAATTCGCTCGTAGCCTATCTTGTCATACTCCTTTCCCTTCCTTTATTCACCCTTTAATTTTCTCACTTCCTACTATAGGAGATTTTCTATTCCTTCTCCTTTGCTACTTATAGGTCGCAATATCATTAGCGAACAACTCTATTGCCAACGTCTTAGCCTCTAATCCAGTATAACATTGCTATCCTTTATAATATCTCTTAAGTTACTCGATATCATTCTCTTGTTGTACAATTTCTTTTTATACGCACCCACTTTCTAATGTCATATCATTCAAGATCTCTACAAATAATTCTCAGTACTGTCTCAATTACCATTCTGATTTCTATCCATTTATTGCTGGCTTTTGGATCTTACTAACCTGTTTCATCAAGGGATCTCACTTCAAGTTTAAGCATCCATGTAAAATATATTGCGGTATCAATTGTTTCCCTCTTATACTTGTATTTCTCTTACCCGCTTCCCCCCTTAAGGGTGTACTTATACCATTATCCGTTTATATTCTGCTTTATGTCCCTATTTCAAATCTCAAATTCATCCGATCATTTTTTTTCCAATTCACTTGGTACTGTACCATATCCATGTCTTTTCCTTATAATCTATAACTTTGATTATCCACGTACGAAACCTTAACAAAATCACGAAGCGACGAGAACCTTTATATATAGTATAAAATCTCATCTGATAATCTGTACTCGAGTAATGCAACAATGTAGCAACTCATCCAAGGTCACATTTCACTTACTCCAATCAATAATTAATTAGTACTTGTAGTCGTTCCAATCTCAATTAGGTGGTACTTATATTCTGACGATAAGCGTCCAAAGTCCTCTTGTAAAATTATCTTTATCCCAACCTATATCATCTGTTTCCTTTGATAAATTTACAATACATCATTTGCTCCTCAAGCCTACCGTCTTTGTCCTTTAAGGATTCCACTATTTCCGAGGTGAAGTCGTGTACACGCAGTACTCCTTTATGCCTTATGCCCTTTTACCCTTGTTGTGTGCTCAGTACTGACTTCTAACTTACTCAAAATCATATCAAGTTCATCTTAATGATAATCTTATCTTATCACCTTGTCGTCGTACTACACCTTTAAGTTCGTAGCTATATATTTCCCTTTTATTTTACACCCATACTCAATTAATTACGTCTATCTTGGGTGCTTCCTTTAGTATTCCCATACCATTTCTCTAGCCTATGTTCATCTTTTATTCTGTGCACGACGAATTTTATACTACCTCTGTGTCCTTTGGAAAACACTACTCCTGCATAATCCCTTTCTCATTTTCAAAACATATTCTATTCATCCCCGTTTGTTCTTATCATATCAGTCATTTTCTAGCACTCACTCTACCTCGTTGCGCATCTTTCTATAACTTGGTCTTTCACAGTTCCGTCACTTATAGTACTCGTGTCCTCGACTACACATGTCAGGACCTATTGCTACACTGTTATCTCGATTTCTTCTTATTTCCTTCTTTCAATTACTCTTTCTTTTCTTGTACTCGCTATCATTTCCGTTATCACATAGTCATTATTCTGAACTTTCCCTATAGAACTTGATAAGTCTTTCTTATTCGTTCTATAGCTCTCTTTTCCGTTTCACACTTGCCTTTATGTTATATCCGGCATTTTAGCATATTCAAAAAATGCGAAATAATTTCAATTTGTAAAGAATAAGGTCATATGTTGATTGGGATTAAGATATGTGTGTGTTGTTCATGAAAAATAGTGGTGTGGAAATACGGAGGAAGGCCAAGGGCAAAATTGGAATTTTGGAAATTAGTTTCGGGAATTACAAAATAAGGATTTTAAGTAATTGGGCTCAAAAAAAAAAAAAAAAAAAGAGGCCCAAAAGAGAGGGGGTGGCCGGCCAACTTATGGCCCAAACCCACAAATTGATTAAATTTTTCCATGTGCCAATTAATATAAGGATGATTATCCTTGGAAACTTCAAGAAAACAAAGGAGAAATCAAGAGCAAAATAAGAAAGGCCTTCGGCCAAGAGAGAAGGAGAAAGAAAAAAAAAAGAGAGAAAAATTCCAAGCCCTTTTGCTTCATCCAAAAATCTCATCCTTCTTGAATTCTTGACAAGTGCAAGACGCTCTTCGACGCGGTATAATTGGTTAAGCAAGAAAACTACGTTTGCGGCGGGTTGGAGTTTGGAGAAAAAGGTAAGATTTCTATGCTTTGTGTGTTATGAAATGAATTTATATGTTATAATGATCGGAATGGAATGAGAATTATGGAATTGTGGTGTGTGGTTGCATGGCGTGCATGTGTGTGAAAAGTGTATGTGGCCGTGTGTGTGTAATGTTGTATAAATAAGGTGAGTTGAATTTTATGTTGTATTCTAGTTGTAGTTGTGGTGGACTTTATATTGGAAATGAAAGTTGAATGAATTTGGTTGAAGTTGGAAGTGGGGATTATGGCCGTGTGGGGTGGAGATAGAAATGAAAATGAATTAATTTTGTTTAATATGTTAGTTGTGTTGTTATGGCCTTGTGAAGTAAATGGAAGGTCAATGGTCCTTGTTGTTATGGAAAATATGTTGTAAGGTTGTTGTAGGAAAATATGCAACTTTGTAGTAGTTTATGTAAATATAAGAATGAAGTCGTTAAGATGCAAAGTATGGTTGTTGTTAATGAAATTGGAAGACAAAAACGTGTTATGGAAGTTTATGGTGAAAGTTGAAAGCTTTGGATGAATTATGGTTGCGGTGAAACTTTTGTATGATTTGTGAAATAATGTGAAATGCTTCCGAATTGCGTTTGAATGGCCTTGAATTAGAGAATGAATATGAAAATGTTGATATTAGTTTGAAAGTGTGAAGTTGTAGTCGAAGTTGTTGCATTATGTAGAAAGAGGGACTATTTATGTTATAATGTGTTTGGTATTGAATGTTGATGTTGTTAGTGATGTTATTGGTATGGTTGTTGATATTCTGAGCCGAGTCATATTCTCGGGGCAACGAATTTATAGGGGAGGTGCTGCCCAAATTTCTGTAGACAAGAAAGGGCTAAGAATGAATCTCTAAAAGCTTATAACTTACAATTGGTAATTGTGACCATTTGTAAATTTTGGAGCAAACGGGATTTGAGTTTAAGCGAGCGTAAGGCGCCCATAAGGTATGTAAAGCCTACCTTTTCTTCATTTGGCATGTCCTAGTCCTACTAGGTTAAGATCGGAACCTCGGGGATAATTCTGCTCTTGGAAACCCGAGTTTGATTTTGCATACTATTCATTCAGCGCGATTGAACTATAAACCTTATATTTGGTTAAAAGAATGCCTAGCCTTTGTAACTTCCACAAATGAATCCGAATCGCTCCGAAACTTCCACGGATAACTTTATGGAGCCTAATGTTTGTAATTTATGTTCGCCGCCTCGACTTGACCCGAGGTGGGCCCGCAAGTCCCGAGACTTCCCTTATTTGATTTGTTTGATTCATTTTCGTACGATATGAGAAGGAAGTGTTTGCCTATGACTCCAAGGTCCGTTTGAAATGTCCTATAATGTCGTTTGAACGCTCATTACTATGAATGATACTAAATTTTCCGAGAATAACCTACGATGTATTTTTCGAAAAATTGATAACTTAAAAGTCCGCGACTTTTGTATATTAATTCCGATTAACACGATACTCATTTTGAGCCTTCTTATCCTAATGTGTTCGTATATGAAACTATGTGTCAAGACCTCGAATTTACTTTTAAATTTGCATATGGTTTTCGCACTACTTTCTCGTGCCAATGATTATGACTTCGTTCGCCCGGTACCGGGCCGGTTTTGTGATCGTGCGCCTTATGACACATTCGGCGGTATGATGTGTTACGGTTTTCGAGACCTCGCCGGAAGGGCCGGTTACCGTTTATGGTGTTATGATGTGATATGGCATCTGATATATTCTGATGATTTTATGTGTGTGATGTTATGATGTGTTCGGAGATGTACGGAGATTTGAAAACTTCCGGAGTATGATGTGTTGTGGCACCAGCGTCGTGGCGTGACCACGTTCCCCGAGCCTTATGCATGACTTTTATTTGCATTCTATTCATTTGCATTCCGCACGGAGTTTGATCTGTCACTTCGTATTTATTTCTCGTATCTTCGACTCCGGTTATGATTTGAGTTACCGTACCTCCTGCTTTACATGCTCAGTACTTCTTTCGTACTGACCCCCCTTTCTTCGGGGGCTGCGTTTCATGCCCGCAGGTACAGACGCTCGGTTGGGTGATCCTCCGGTTTAGGCTACCCATTCTGCTATTTTGGAGTGCTCCCCTCGGTCCAGAGCCCACATTTGGTATATATGTTCTGCTATGCATATTCTGTACATTTGTGACTGTTCGGGTACGGCGGGGCCCTGTCCCGTCATATGTTCGTATGTTCTGTTCTGTTTGTAGAGGCCTGTAGTCATATTTGTGGGTCATGGGTCCGGTTTGTTCGTATATGATTCTGATTTGCGTCCTTAAGCGGCCCCGATGTTGCTATGGCCGATATGGCCCGCATGTCTGTATGTATGTGTATGTCTGGGCGATGTGCATTCCGCCAGCTTTGATTTTGATATGATGATTCTGCACGGGCGACCGCTTAGGATAGCATTCGTTTCAGTATTTGTGCGATATCGCTATCGATTATCGGTACGTATAATATCTGTTAAACCTGGATATGCTCTAACACGACAATCTGGTTCGTAAGTTTGTTTGGGTGCCTAAGTAGGGCACCAGTCACGGCCCACGGGGCTGGGTCGTGACATTTTATACCCTAGTCACATAGATCACGTCATATCTCTTAGTCACTTCCTCACTAGGCTTTACTTATTTTCATAACAATCCTCGTTATATTCACATTATATCCTGTTCGTATTCAATCCTATAGTGTAACACTTCTTAACCTTATTCACGATTCTTACTATGGGTTGATTACACTCGGTGGAGTAAGCGTACTTAACCTTTCACCCTCCCTGGTCAACCTTATCCTTAATATCTCACAAGCTGTCTTATCAATACATTCATATCCGTCATAATTCTTTTTCCTCTGTACTCTTGTCTTAATCATACTATTACTTCTTTTAACTATAAACTCGTCACAATTTATCCCTGCTTATCAATTCAGTCGGTGCCTTAATATAACACTCTATCAAGATTTTTGCCAGCCTTTTCTAAATCATGTCTTAGTACCACAAGCCCTTTCTAAATTCTTTTTACCATATCGATATCGACCTCCTAATTACTATTACCATCAATTCAGTAGTTAACTTATTTCTCGAGGTCAGCCGTACTCTCAACTTAGTCAAATCCTATCCTTACTATTGACACGACCTTTCAAGACATATTACAAACCTATATCTCATTCTCTTTTTATTTTTTAGTAAAATTTTGGCGAGTTTCCTCTTGTATTTCTTACTATCTCAAAACGCACGCGGAAATACCAACAATGCCTCACGGGGCCGATATATATATATATATATATATATATATATATATATATATATATATATATCGCAGCCATACAGGGCTCCCAATATCATCAACGAGTATGAAAATAATAAACTTACCTTGTATGTCCAACTCAAATCGCACTTTGTTACACTTTCCGTTTACTTTCCCTTTCAATCTTCAACTTTACATTTCAATCGTACTTCAAATACCTTGCCCAACATACATCTTTCGTACCGTTGCTTACCTGCGTACTTGGTAACTTCCAATATCCTCAGTCATTTTCTTCTGTCAATGCTGTTCTTCTGCTGAAATCAAGGGTTAGTATAAGGAATCTTATTTCCTATGGCCTGGCTCTATCGCACGATCTTAGATATGAAAGAAAGGTAACATCCTAAATGTCCTGTAGCTTCCTGTTTATAGATGTGGTGCACAACACACCGATAAACAAGACTCTACTAGACACGGTCTGTAGACACTCCGAGGATGAACTGCTCTGATACCACTTTTGTCACGACCCAACCCCATAGGCCGTGACTAGTGCCCGACCTGGACACTCGTATACATATCTGCTAGATATAGTTAACCCGAAATTAAACACAATATGGAAGCTTGCAAAGACAAGACGTTATCTCAGAACGTCACATTTATATATGTAGGTAACCTGTCTCCTGAGGAGTCACAACCGATTAAAAGATAACATAGTACACGAGCCGACAAGGCTGTCATAACGTATGGGAACGTCCCAAATATATATACGCAAGCCGACAAGGCTGCCACTACATACAACATCCCAAAATATATACGCATATATACCGACAAGGCCGCCACTACGTACGGGGACATCCCAAAATAAGTCATATTGACACAGCTGAACAACATCTATATACAACCCACACATATGTCTACAGACCTCTAAGAGTATCAATAGTGAAATATGACGGGAGAGGGCCCCGCCGTACCCCTGGATAAACATATATATATATATACATCAAAAGATCAGTATCAAAAGTCTAGGCTCCGGAACAACGGAGCACTCCAAGACAGCCGAGTAGAAGTCCTAAGCTGGAGGATCACCAAATCAAGTATACACGCACCCCGGGCATGAAACGCAGCCCCGAAGAAAGGGGTCAAGATGCGAGATATATACCGAGTATATAAAGCATGAAATACAATAAGGAAGATCATAAATCGAAATAGAGATTCCGGGAGACAAGTATGAAAATCAAGAAATCACTGTACTGTGCCTTATGAAATAAAATCATGCATAGCTATATCATATACCATATCCCATTACATTATGGACTCGGTGAATAAGTCGAATACATGTATACCATGCCCGGCCCATCATGTGACTCGGTGCCATCATCATATCATATATATATATATATATATATATATATATATCGTACCCGGCCCTCTAGTGAGGGACTCGGTGAACAATGCAGTGAAACTGTGCACGAATGCATACCCGGCCTGGGACTCGGTGAAAGATATCATGACGATATGCACGAGCAGAGTAGTGAGAAACCATATGCAAACTAAATCATCATCTGAGACTCAATGGAATATGTAAAATGAACTAACACTCTAGTATCAAAGACGACAGTCATTACAAGTGTTCTTTGAATATCACAATAGACTATATCAAATAGAACCTCTGGAATCATAGACACGTATCAAGATAACATGAAATGGCTTATGGAAGTCAAGGACATTAGCCATCCTAGTGTCTATAAGAATAGGAGCTTATACATTCGTCGTTGTTCGTTTCATATAAATCATGCCAAAAGAAAGAAAGGATACCTTTACATACCTTCAACGCTTATCCGTGATACAATACGTATACGCTGTCTGAAGTACCTCAACCTATATTAAAACGTTAAAAACTATGGTTAAGCTACGGAAAGGTTCAAAACGTATTCCGACGTTAGTAGCTTATTTCTAGAAAATTGGGCGGCATTTCTCCTATATTATTCATTTCCCTTTCATTCAAGCTAACTATGAAACGACCAAGTTAACATCAACAACCACACGTTCAAGTACTATATCAAAGTTAGCCAATACAAGATTCAAGAATGTCCCGAGACAGCCCGCACAACATTCCAAATCAGCCCACACATTACGACATTCCATAATCTTTAACATAACGACTACGACATATTCAAGTTACTCTTAATAATCTATAGCCACAACACTTCATCGCAACGACCTTACAATAGTCCAACATTACAACAACACAATGCATGATCTTACTACACTTAGTCCTCCAATTTAACAAGAACAACAACACCACCAGAACCATATCCTTCTCGAATACAATACAACTATAACCTTAACTATCAAATTCCTTCACTTTCATCATATAGTCAACTACAACAATAACGACAACATTAATCGAAATTAATCCACCATTTTTAGATTAGAACAACCCCAACACGGCCCAAACGGAGATTTAACATTAACATATACAATCCCTTCATTTTTAACACATAATCCATAACAATAATAGCAACAACAACAATCAACCCAATCTAATTTAAGCAACTCCAATTCTGTCCATTTCAACACCAACACTAATCATGTAATTTTCTTACTTCCAATTCCACTAAATACAAATTAATCTCTCCATTACAATATCATTAACTTCAATTTCATAACAAAAGAAGAAGTCTTACCTCAATTAAATTTGGACAGATTGTACAATTGCTTGCACAATTCGCACCACCTCTTCTTCTTCAATTTAAATCCTAACCTTGCTGCCTCCTTGAACGTGTAGAACATTTTTTTGGAATCAAAATTCTCTTCCTCTTTCATCTTTGGAGTTGGCCGTGAGTGCCCAAGTGGGTTGTTCATGATTTTCTCTCCAAGTCAAGATGAAATTAGTGGTTTATTTGTGTTGAAGTGGGCTAGTTGTAAGCTTCCAAGGGGCTTGTCACGAACCAACCCCGTAGGCCGTGACTAATGCCCGAGCTGGACACTCGTATACGCCTGTTAACTATAATCGTTCACAACTAGCACAATAAAGACCTTGTATATATATATAAAGGCAGGACGTCGTCTCAAAACTGTCACATATACAAACATATCATAGCGACCTGTCTCCTGAGGAGTTACAACTTTCGATAGATAATAATATCACACATAAGCGGCAAGTCTGCATAACATGTGGGAACGCCCCAACTATATATACATACGCAAGCCTACTAGGCCGCCACTACATCTGACATCCCAAGACATATATATATATATATATATATATATATATATATATATATATATATATATATATATATATATATATATATATATATATATATATACTCAAGCCGACAAGGCTGCCACTACAAATGGGTACGTCCCAAAACATAAATCACACCGACAGAACTAAACAGTAATTGTATACAGCCCACACATATGTCTACAGACCTCTAAGAGTATCGACCGTGACATATGACGGGACAGGGCCCCGCCATACCCCTGAATAAACATATACATATCTCGGAAGATCTGTGCCAAGGTTTAGACTCCGGAACAACGGAGCACTCCAAGACTCGCCGAGTAGAAATCCTAAGCCGAAAGTTACCAAAGCGAGCATCAGCCGGGGCATGAAACGTAGCCCCCGAAGAAAGAGGGTCGGTACAAATATGTACCGAGTATATAAAGCATGAAATACGGTAAATTAGATTATATCCAAAATAAGTTAAATAAAACAAACGAGTACAATAACGCGAATACCAAAATGCTTACTTTAGAAACACAAATCATACATGTTGATATCAAATATCATATCCGGCCCATTATAGGACACAAGAACATGGTCGCCACAGTCTTGGCGCCATAACACAAAGATACTCCAAAACACGAGATAACTCCGTATCACGCATAACTTTCCGTATCCCGCATAACTCCGTATCACAGCATAACTCCGTATCACAGCATAGCACCTGTTATACCTCGCATTTTGGCACGTTGAAATATTTTAAGTGGTTGCGACGAGTTAAGAATAAGGCTACTTTCCCGACTTTGTGTTAAGGTATGAGTCACTTATGATTTTATGGGATGGAAATGTTAAGGAAGATTTGGGGTTAAAAGTGGAATTATGGAAATTCATATTTCATGAAATATGGGACAAAAAGATGAATTATGGGAGGTTGAGCACTTCATGAAAGCTTGGGGCCAAAAGTGAAAATTTGGAGACTTAGAATTCAAAAAAAAAAGAGAAAATAGGGGGAGGTGGCCGGCCACATGGAGATGTGGGCCATGGCCACATGTTTTAATTGCATATACATGTATAAGATGACTAACTTAGTCATCCTTATCATTGTGTTGTCTAGAATTTTCAAGAAATAAGAAGAGAAAGAAGAAGAGGAGAAACGGCCATGGGAGAACCATGGAAGAGCCAAGAAAATTTGATCATGAAAAATCACTTTCTTCTAGTTTTCATATCAATTAAAGGGTCCTCTACATCATGGAGTAATTGTTGGAGCTTGCAAAACATTCTTTCTTGCAAACACACCCTTGGCCGTGGGGAAAGGTTGAGGAAGAAGGTAAGGTTCAATCTCATTTTTCAAGTGTTGTGGATGAGTTGCACATGTTGTGGAAAGTAGAAATGAAAGAAGTTCATAAAAATAT
>NW_026717702.1:0-14672 GCF_029784015.1 Lycium ferocissimum | reverse complement strand
GGGATAAGCCGAAAGGATATGGAAAAGAAGATGGATGAAATACGGGAGAAATCCAACAGGTCCGTAAGGAAGGACACAGTTCTAAGATACGATGACCTGTGCATGTATCCAGATTTGGACTTACCGGACGGGTTCAAAATCCAAAAATTTGAGATGTTCAACTGGACAGGGAAACCCAAGGCACACCTCTGCTCCCACTGTGACCAGTTGGTCGGAGTGAAGAAAAATGAACCTCTGATTATGTGATTATTCAGTCGTTGTCTGATCGGAGAAGCCGCAGAGTGGTTCGCAAGTGAAGATATGCGCCAAGGCACACCTGGGAGGACATGGCGAAATCCTTCATGCAGAGGTTCTGCTTTAATGTTGAAACGATTGACCCCTATTACCTTGAAAGAGTCGTTTTAAATTAAGTGCCAACTACGTGGAGTTTACCAATAGATGGAGGGTCGAGGTAGCCCGTGTGCATCCACCGATGTGTGAGGGAGAGCTAGTGTCACGACCCAACCCCGTAGGCCGTGACTAGTGCCCGATCTGGGCACCCGAACGCACCTATCAAACAGAGTCACACACGGATGGCTTATATATATATAAATATCGTACGCTCGCTCTCGCATTATATCAAACACATCCGTGTATATAACGTGCCGACAAGGTCGTGTTTCAAATTTATATAATTTTCGAAAAATTTCGGCGGTTTCCTTTGTTTACGGACTATCCAAAATAACCTGCGTACGTAAAATACCAACAAAGGCCACACACGGGGCCAACAAACAACATATATACATATGTGAGCCGACAGCACGCGGCGGAAACGGAATCGCCCACACACAACATATACAAACACAACCGTACATGGGGAAGTAGGCACAACCCACAAACATGTCCACGGAATTCTAAACGGACATGCATAATCATATGACGGGACGGGGGGCCCCGCCGTACCCCCGAACAAATATATACAAATGCACGAACAAATATATACCAAAATATAAGCTCTTTAATGAGAGGAGCACTCCAAATAGCGAAGAGGGTGTCCTAAAATGTGGATCACCAAAGCGTATGCGTCCAGTACTGCGGGCATGAAACGCATCCCCCGAAGAAAGGGGGTCAGTACGAAATATGTACTGAGTATGCAAAGCAGAGAATGTAGTATACAAATCTGAGTCATGATCGAAATAGAAGTACAGAAAGTAAATTCATTTCCAAAATATCAAAATGTTACTTCAAAATGTAAATCATGCATAGGGCACAGGAAATATGGTCGCCCGCCTGTCGATGGCGCCATAACACAAAGCATAACACCGTAAGTTTCAAATTTCCGTATCCCCGTCACATATCATACACAACATATCACCATACATAGCATAACACCGTATATGGTGGAACCGGGCCCTCGAGCGAGGAGCTCGGTGAACCATAAACACAAGATAACACCGGAGTATATCATAATGCGCACGATACAATCGAGAACCGGCCCGGACTCGGCCAAGGATATAACGTAACGCACGAGCGGAGAGTCGAGGAATCATATGCATAAAATCATTGTCATAATCCAAAAGATAAGTAAAATAGTCATATTTGAAATCGGAATAACAATTACAACATTTTTCTTTCAAAAGTTATCGAAATTACATAAAAGGGCGTCGCGGGACCCACGGATGAGTATAGACCCGAGTTGGGCCCGATTATGGAAAAACATACTCATTCTATATCATACAATCTCCTACGAAAATCTCAAAGCAATCCGAGCTTTTCTGTGAAAGTTATGAGCGTTTGTAATTTTTGAATCGCTTAAGAATAACTTAAAAAAAATCAGCTTTTGTGCAATCTTTGCAACTTATAAATTCCAAGGACAAAGGGATCAATGTTTTGTCATATCGACACAAAAATACCAAGGAACAAAAGCGAATCATAGACATGCTCGGATTGCGAGAATAGAGTTTCCTCGAGGCTTATATCATAGCCTATTTTAACTAAGGCATGCCAAAAAAAGGAAGGGTGCTTTACATACCTCAAACGCTCTCCAATATAATCCAACTTCAAGATAAATCCAACCTATGATTCGGGCTGCCCACGATCTATACACAAGCCATAAAATGCCAAACATTAGCTAAAGACTTTTTGGGCATTAAATTCCAATTTCGCCCTTAATTTACGTAAATTTGGGCAGCATTTCCCCTGTAAATAGGCTACCCCGAGAATTTAACTCGGCCATATCAATCAACAACAACAACAACAACCAACCTAACAACATTAATAATCAATCCGAAAGGTAATACAACATTACTAGCTCTCTTTTCCATCATTCAACAATCTTTCATAAATTCAATTCAACGGCTTACCTTCAAGCCAACATCGACGCTTATACCTTCACATACTAACCCGAACCCATACCAACAATATTTAAAGACATTCTAAGCAATTCATACAACATTTCCAACAACCCAAGTTTTTCTCCAATTCAGCCGAAAACAGCCCCCAAACCGAGAACCTCACTTCAACTTATTCCTCATTTTCAAATCATGATTGTATCCACAATTCACATTCTAACAATGCTATTTTCACCAACATACAAATCACATTAAATATACAATAGCCTCCAAATCAGTCCGCAACAATCACAACATCAATTCGAGTTAATAAACATTCATTTCTAACATAGAATTCACAACGACGACGACTAAAACATTAAGCGATATTCATTCGTTCATTGTCATATAATGTGACCCATTTCGACCAACACTACACATATACATACATGGATGATTCTCAATCGTTCTTCACCTTACAATGATCATAATAAACTAACTAGGCATTAATTCATAATTTCAACACAACCTAACAAACACCCATTTGCACGGCTCAAACACCACACACACAACTCACTTCCAACATTCCATATTTCATGATTTTCCTCCATTATAAGATACTACAACAAGCATACAACCTTTATAACATACAAAACATAATCAAATCTTACCTTTTCTCTTTAATTTCCCAATAGCTTAGGGTTTCCAAAGATGAAAAATAATGGGTTGATCGCTCCAACGACACTTCCACGCTACTTAGGGACCTCAATATAGTAGGTTTGCATCAAGGGAAAAATTTTAGGATGGCTTGAAATGGGTTTGATTTTTCCTTCACTGCCGAGAGCCTCCTTTTGTGGAGAGCTTCACTTCTCTTTTTTTCTAAGTATTGAAATGCAAATGAAGACTTGTGGTCATCTTTTAACTAATATAAAAAGTGCACAATTGACCCTTGGCCCACATTAATGTGTTGTCCCAATTAAAAGTTGACACAAAATTGTGTGGGGGCCTCACCCCACTCACACGGCCAACCATGGAATTGGATGACTTTTTCAACTTCCAATTTTATCACTTTTGGTCCCAAATTCTCCTAATTATTCCATACCCACAAATTCATGAACAACTTATGTCTTAAAAAAAAAATTCAAAGGTCAAAAATCCCGACTTTATATTCCGAAATAGTTTTGTCCTTAACTTGTCATAACTAATCCGGATTGTTCCAATGTACAAAAATACGGGTTCTAACGGCTAGTCTCTGTGTTCATCAGATCACAGGAGCCTGATTTCTACGACAGAATGTTGTCCATGGCTGGAAGGCCGTTTGCTGAATTGGTCAAAATGGGAGAGGCCATAGAAGATGGTCTCAAATTCGGGAAAATAGTTAGTGTCTTTAACTAAGGCATCCGGACAAGCTACAGCAGGAATCTTCCATAAGAAGAAAGAGGATGTGGCAAGCATATCTCACATTCCAAACCCAAGCCCAAAAGAACCACAATGCTCCCACATAACTACGCCCCTCATAAATTATCCAACACTTGTGTATTGCACACAACCAAGCTTCACCACCACCGTACCAGGTTACACGGCTCCGCCTAGTGTTCGTGTAGCCGCTCCCACTTACCAACCACCACCTCAACAAAATTACCCACGACCAAATAATCCACTACAAGCATAACAACCACCTCAGAATTACCAAAATCAACCACCACCCCCAGCATACAATGCTCTACGTCCTGCTTTCGAGAATAGGCCAGTAAGAGAATTCACAACGCTTCTCGAACCTAGGGCTCAGCTCTTTGAAAGGCTATTGGCCGCAGGCTTGATCCAGAAGGTCCCCCTAAAGCCCGCAACCAGGGAATAGATTTTACAGGACTGATCAGACTTGTGCCTATCATTCAGGAGGAAATGGGCACAACACCGAAGATTGCATAAATCTCAAACATAAATCCCAGGATCTAATCGACAAAAGGGGAATCATTTTGGAAATCGAAGCTCCCAATGTGAACACGAACCCATTACCTAATTATGGGAACAACGGGTTCCATATGATGAAGAGGAATGAGGACTAAGAAGCTTACAAAGCATTGGTTCCCAGAATAGTCGAATCCCTGGAACAAATAATAACCTCCCTCACACTCCAGGAGCACCTCGATTTCAAGGTTTTGATCACGGCGCCAGAAGCCACGAAAGCTACATCGAGGTTCAGGATCTTGATCCCAGCACTCGTGGTACCACATATAGCACAATAAATTGGACTCACACCCAAAGAGCCAATTGCTGTACAAGTAGTCGTGGCTCAAGGTATGACCCGCTCAGGGAGGTGTTACACTCCTGAAGAGTTAGCTCAGAATGCTACAAGGAAAGAAAACACCCAAAATAGAGTAATAACGTAAGGAGAACCTGAAGATTTCTAGCGCCGCATGCAACCAAAAGACTACTCCATCGTTAAGCATTTGAAGAAAATAACGGCACAAATATCGATGTTGTCTCTAGCCAGCTCCCCATCACACAGGTAGGCCCTCATGCAAGTGTTGGATGATGCACATGTACCAGCTGGTACGAGCAGGTAAGATTTGGCTGGACTGGTAGCCCAAATCATTGGAGAACATAAAATTTGCTTCTCAAAAGAGGATTTGCCAGCAGAAGAAACCTCTCACAACAGAGCCCTTAACATCACCGTGGAGTGTTATGGCAAAGCAATAGGGAGAGTGCTTATGGACAATGGATCGGGCCTTAATATTTTCCCTATCACCACATTGACACAGCTTGGTTGTGACATAAGCAAAATTCGACAGAGTGGGACAAATGTTAGGGGATTTGATGGATCTCTACCGACTCAGTCTCGGAGGCCCTGACACGCCGCAGCGTACGCCGCAGCGTACGCCGCATCTCTCTGGTGAACTCCTGAGGGTCCTCCTCGGGCTTTGACCCGAAGAACTGCGGCGGATTACGGGTTAGGAAATAACGGGCCCTCTTCGTCACGTCCGTCCGCACGGTCATCCCCTCGCTCCGTGCCTGCGAACACGCTTTTGCTGCCGGTCCGGTAAGCAGGCGGACGGCATCCTCGCCCCGTCCTCTGCCCCGGGCCGAGGGCGGAGGCTAGGGCACTCGAACCTCGGGGGCGGGCGGTGGAGCGGCCTCCGTCTGCGGTGCTGCCGCTCTATGCCCCCTCGATGGTGATGGGGTGGCGAACGGCCGCCAGGGGCACAATCTCCGGCTCAAGCTGAGCATGGGCCCTGGTAACTCTCTGGGCCCGGCGGTCTCTCTGCGGCGAAAGAGACTTGCCTTCCGGGCGGTGTCGCCTTTCTCGGACCCATCGGCCCGAAAACATAACGGTTCATTAGGGAGGAGTAATCCCGATAATACCGCTCTATCGCACGATCTAAGATCAGAAGGAAAGGTAACATCCTAAATGTCCTGTAGCCTCCTGTTTATAGATGTGGTGCACAACACACCGATAAATAGGACTCTACTAGACACGGCCCGTAGACATTTCGAGGACTAACCGCTCTGATACCACTTTTGTCACGACCCAACCCCGTAGGCCGTGACTAGTGCCCGAACTGGGCACCCGTACCCCCTATAAGTTATAATCAGATCATAGCAAATATAATGAAAACTTATACGTACCGAAAGGCACGACACCGCGCACACATATATATATATACATATATCACATATACAACCTGGAGATATACAGAACACGATTGCAACCAAACAGTGCTACCCACAACCCACGTTTATGTCTACAGGCCTCTAACAAGAAGAAACGAGAATCATATGACGGGACGGCCCCGCCGTGCCCTCGAATAAATATATACATATGTAGCAAAAAAGTCCGTACCAAAATGCGGGCTCGGGACAAGGAGCTCTCCAAAGTAGCCGAGTAGGGATCCTAAGTCGGCGGCTCACCCAAACGAGTGTCCGGCCGCGCGGCATGAAACGCGCCCCCGAAGAAAGGGGGTCAGTACGGAAGATGTACTGAGCATGTAAAGCACATAATACAATATATAGAACCATAACCGAACTGGAATATATCGAAATAAATATAGTAATCAGGAAATCAAAAACTTGCCTGTGAATCATATATCATGCATGTCCATATCATATCATCAAATCATTATGCACATATAGCGTGCCGCCCTCCAGGGAGGGACTCGGTAAATAAAATCATGTAAACATCATGTATAGTAATCATGTAATCACATGCATATGCCGTACCCGGCCCTCTAGTGAGGGACTCGGTGAACAGGATCATCAAATGCCGTCCTGGCCGCCATCCCCATATCATCACATCATCATATCATCATAGATAAATATATAGCGTGCCGGCCCTCTAGTGAGGGACTCGGTGAACAATGCAATGAGGACCGTGCACGAATACGTACCCGGCCGGGACTCGGTGAAAGAGATAACAACCATATGCACGAGCGGAGTAGTGAGGAACCATATGCACACAAATCATTTAAAAGACTCGATGAAATAAGTTAGGCGAACCATCATTCAAAAATCAGAACAATCGTTATATCAAGTACCTTTCGGATATCTCTCGAAATTTATCAAACCGGACTTAGGGATCATAATTACATATCGAGGTCATATGCGTAACAATCCTTGTTTAAAATGCATACGAATCATAATCAAAACTTACCAAATAGTAGGGGATCCATATTCGGAGATCAAGATGAAAATAGTACTAAACCTTTCTTAAAGGTCATTAAGGATAATCGTAGAAAAGCCGCGGGCCCCACGGACGGGTACCGACCCCATCCGAGCCCGACTACGAGAGTTAGGGGAATGTTATGTCTTATGAAGTTACCCATTATGTTTCGGGGCGATCCGAGCTCATATGCAAAAGTTACGAGCGTTTGAAGTTCGGAACCTTTTAATAGCAAAATTCCTTATAAGACTTTTGAAATTCAACCTTTTGAAAACATAAGAACCTTAGCTTAGTTACATCAAAGGTTAAGTCTTTAGGGATGGATAAAATACGCATCTAGGCTTGGATTCTAAGAGTGGAATTACCCCGAGGTTCGGGTCATAGCCTAGTAGTACTACGACATGCCAAAGAAGAGAAAGTAACGCCTTACATACCTCGTCCGCTCGCAAGCTACGTCAAGTCTCAACGCTCGGATGCTCCAAGATCTACATAACGCCAATATACCAACGTTAGCCATAAGCATTTAGGCATTCAATTCCAAACGAACATTAAATTCTACCGAAATTTCGGCAGCATTTCCCCTATAAATACAACACCCCGAGAATTCAACTCGGCCAAATTCAACAACAACCAACCCAACAACCAAGCTACAACATCAAGAATCGATTCAAAATACATTCTAACATTAATAGCTCTTTTTCTACATAATCCAACAACATTCATAATATTCCAATAACTCACCTCAACTACTTACATTCAATCTAATATCCGCGTTTATACATTTGATTACTAATCCAAACCCATTCAAACAATATTCAAGAACGTTTTAAACAATTCACACAATTTTCCAAACAACCCAAACCATGCTCCAATTCACCCGAATTCCTCCCCAAACCCGAGAATGACACCAAACACATTCTTCTCTTCCAAATTCATAATTTACACCATTAATCCACACATTGACAATACAATTCTCCTAAATACAAAAATTACATAAAATTCGCATAAATTTCCAAATCATCCCATAACCAACATAACATTATTTTGAGTCTTTAAACTTGCATTTTTCCTCATAAAATCCATAACGACGATAACGAAAACACTAACGACGATTTATTTATTCTCAACTACACAAAAGGGGGACCATTCGGCCAACACACCCTCCATGCACATTTCATGATTTCCATTCATTTTCTACACATTACAACAACACATAAACATGCTAAAATCACTTAATTCATTATTCCTACACATCCCACACCACACACGGCCAAACCTCAACATTCATGACTCAACTTCAACTTGATTTCTATCATGAATTTCTTCCATTTTAGCATACTACGACACATATAAACCATGTACAACACACAAAACAAGATTAAAACTCACCTTCCTTCTTCAACTTCTCAACTTGCCCAAAGTTGGTAGATAGAGAAAACGAGCAATCTAACGCTCCAAACAACACTTCCACGTTATTGAGCACCCTTGAATTAGCAAGTTTGCTTGAAGAATTTATTTTTTTAATGGCTAGAAATTGATCTTGGTTTTCCACTACCTTGGCCGAATAGGCCCTTTTCTTGCTCCTCCAAGTTTTTCTTGATGGTTCTTGAAAATTCTAAGTGTGGAATGAGTAATTAGATGACTAAGTCATCTTTTAAGTGGCTATATTTTCACCATCCATGTGGCCATGGCCCACCCAAGGTGGCCGGCCACATGGTGCTTTTATTTTTTTTTTTTTTTTGAATTTTCAAACTTTTCATAAATAGCACACTTACTAAAAATGGAATATGACTCCAATGTTTCCCTAACACTTTCAAGACATTAAAATCATACACAACTCAAGCCTTTAGAACAAATGAAAGTCTCTCGGGATAGTCTTGTCCCCAACTTATCGTACTTCACTCATATAGTCCCGTTGTTCGAAATACGGGATATAACAATCACAAGGACAATCAAAAGAGAGTCCAGAACAAGGAATTTACCTTATCCAATTCTCGGTCTGTACCAGTCGTTCCCCAGAAAGATGCTGATGCTGAATGAAGAAAAAACTGATAAGCGTCTCGAGTAGCTGTTCCAAAAAGAGGGATGCTATGCGGTCATTAAAGAAAGTTAAGCGATACTCACTATACGCAGTCTGAGGCCAAGAGAGTGCTTGAACAATTGGACATCTACTCCTTACTTGGCTCCTCGGTAGAGAGATAGATTTTCCTTAAAAACCTTTTGCTAAAAGCGACGACATTGACTGGGGCCTGCATGATCGCCTTTTCTAAATTACTTCGTGATGTTTACAAATAGAAATGGTCTGACGTTATTCATGTCACGACCTAACTAGTGGACCATGACGGATACCCAGAGCTGACTACCGAGCACCACTCCTCATGCTGTCTATCATACTTACCCTGGACACACATCATTCTCAATGCAGGACTTATCATGAAACAATCTCCCAAAACATGGAGTTATACGTATGCCCACGAAGCTATAAAAAGGATGTACAAAACATACACTGAAAAAGTCTCATAACATCTACAACCCCCACATAAGTATCTACGAGTCTCTAACTGAAGTACTGAAATCATAAGGTCGGGACAGGTCCCAGCCATGCCCCAAATATGTGCATAAAAGAATATACCAAGAAGTGGCAACTCCGGAGTAGTGGAGTGCTCCTGCAAATCTGCTGAGTAAGCTCCTAAGCGACAGCACCGTCTCCCTGTCTAACTATGGGCATGAACACAGCGTCATAAAAAAAGAGGACGTCGGTACGAACAATGTACTGAGTGTGCAAGGCATGTACAACAACATAATAAGGAAATAAAAGAGCATAAGATGAAGGGCAAACCTGTAATTGAATGCCTCTTAGGGCGGAGTCATGCATGCTAGCTTTTATAATAATAAGAACAGTAATATCATATAATACATATATAAGCTGCCCGACCATATAGGTATGGTGTGATCATCATTAACCGGCGTCCAGGCCTCCCGCGTCTGGGGCGTAAGCTACCCAATGCAGTGGTGTGTCCACCCGGCCATGTAGGCACGGTGTGACCATACATGAAAGTAACATAAAGCATGCACGAGAGCCCAAATGAAAGCTATGACTCTATCGGAGTGACGTATGGTCGGTAGCCTCCTACTACATTATGAAATAGTCATCGTCGCTACGTCTCACCTTGAAGGAACTAATGTCATGAGGTGAGACAGTAATAAGGAACAACATCAAAGAAATCATAAAGATAGGAGTATCAGGCTCATGTTAGCATCATTATCATCGTCATTATTATGGAATATATCTCATCTTTATTTCATAAGAAATTCTCAAGGATCACGAACTTTCAACTCTTAAGATGTAAGAAGATTATGGAATATAAGAAAGAATTCATAGCATAAGGGTCATGTTATATCCCGTATTTTGTACATTGGGATAATCCGAGTTAACCATGATAAGTTAGGGGCAAGACTATTCCGGGATACGAGGTAGAGACTTTTGACCTTCGATTTTGTTTTAAGGAATAAGTTGCTTATGAATTTATTGGCATGGAATATTAAGGAAAATTTGGGGCTAAAAGTGAATTATGAAAAGTTGAGAATACATGAAATTAAAGGCCATGTTGGCCGTGTGGCATAGGTGGGCTCCCACCCATGGCTTGGCTAATTTTAATTGATCCAAGCCGTGTGTGGGCCATGGACACATGGATGACTTATATATGAGGACTTTAGATGACTAATTAGTCACATTTTTCATCCTCAACCCTTAGAAAAATTGAGAACCTTGGAGAACAAAAATTGAAGACCATTCGGCCATGGTGACCGAAATTTAAGGTCCAAAAATCTCCATCAAAAAAATAGTTTCTTCTAGCAAATCAACCAATTGGAAGGTCCTCTTTAACGTGAGATAGTTGTTGGAGTCAACAAATCATTCGTTTTGTCGTTTGCAAACCCTAGCCAAGTTGTGAAGTTAAGAAGAAAAGGTAAGGTTTAATCTTCTTTTCATATGTTATGAATGATTTGTACATGTTGTAGTGTGTGGAAATGGATGAAAATCATGAACTTGGTGTGTTAGGGTGGTGGCCGAATATGGGTCATCTTGTATGGCAAGGAATGAACTAATTTCGTTTAGTGTTTTGGTTGTTGTTGTTGTGGATTCCATGTTGATAATGAAATTTTAATGATTCAAGTTGAAGTTGAAAGTGTCTTGGGCTGTTTTAGTAGCCAACGTGATTTTAATGTAGTTGTCATAGTTATGAGAATGACATTGTTAACGTGTGGATTGTTGATGTAATTCATGAATTTGGAAGAGAGGAATGTGTTGTTGTTGTTGTTCTCGGGTTTGGGATGATTTCGGGTGGCATGGTATTTTGGTTGGGTTGTTTTGAATGTTGTGCGGATTGTTTAAAGTGTTCTTGAATCGTGTTTGAATGATCTCGGATTAGTATTCGAACATGTGAGTGTTGATGTTGGCTTGAATGTATGTAGTTGAATTGAATATAATGGAATGTTGTTGAATTACGTAGAAAAGAGTTACTAACGTTAGAATGCGCTTTTAATTGATTGTTGATGTTGTTGGTATGATTGTTGGTATTGTTGTTGATGATTTGGACGAGTTGAATTCTCGGGGTGTTGAATTTACAGGGGAAATGCTGCCCAAATTTCTGTAGAATTAAGTGCTAGCTTGAAATTGAATTCCTAAATGCCTATAGCTAATGTTTGGTATCAATGATGTTGTTGTAGATCTTGGGGAGCCCGAGACTTAGGTTTGGATTAGCTTTGAGAGCGGACGAGGTATGTAAAGCCTAACCTTCCTTTCTTTTGGCATGTCTTAGTGGTAAGTAGGCTATGATACGAGCCTCGGGGTAATTCCATTCTTAAGATCCGAGCTTGTCTACGATTCTTACTCGCTTCTTAAAGTTGACTCTCTTAATGTAGTCGAACTAAGGTCCTTATGTTTCTATATGATTGGATTTCAAAAGTTGCATAAAGAATTTTGTTCTTAAAGGATTCCGTAACTACGAACGACCGTAACTTTCATAGACGAGCTCGGATCGCTTCGAAACGTTCGTAGGAGATTCTATAATGAATAATATCTCCAACTTTCATAGGCGGGCTCGGATTGGTTTGATACTTGTCCGTGGGCCCCGAGACTTTTCTATGTTTGGTTCTAACGACTTTCTGAAAGAACTTAATGTGACCATCGTCTTAACCCTCGAGCGTCGGTTACTTACTTATCTATTGAGTCTATAATGATGATTTTTATGCATATGGTTACTCACGACTCTGCTCGTGCATATGGTTGATATATCTTTCGCCGAGTCCCAGGCCGGTTATGTTATCGTGCACACTATGCTATATTCCGGAGTATGATGTGTTATGGTTCGCCGAGTCCCTTGCTAAAGGGCCGGGTTCCATTTATATTCTGGTGTTATGATGTGTTATGGAGTCATGATGTGTTATGGGATATGTCGGGTTTCGGAGATATGAAATCTTCTGGAGTATGATGTGTTATGGCGCCAATGACGGGTGGGCGACCATATTCCCTGAGCCCCATGCATGATTTGTGTTTTAAAAGTAAATGTTTTGGTATTTTGGATACTGTACTTATTTTCTGTACTTCTTGTATGCTGATTCTGGTTATTGGGTGTGTACGAGTGCCCAGTTCGGGCACTAGTCATGGCCTACGGGGTTGGGTCGTGACAGGTCATGCCTTTGAAAGAAGGGAACTAGCCTTACATACCTTTATGTCTCCTTAATGACTAAGCGCTCTCCTTCCAAGCTCACAACTCTACATTCAAGAGAATTCGTACTACATTAGATCATTAGAAGCATGTTTGAAGCTAAGCTAAGGCAACTAAGGGCTAACGAAAATTGGCAGCACTTCCTTTGTTCCTACAACTTTCTCCATATAACATGACAACTCCTAAACATCAATAACAACATCCATAATATCAGAATCAATAAACTTCATTAAGCTAGACATTATTCAATTCTCAAAATTCCCTCTCAAAGTCATCCATAACCATAATTACCACCCAACGTCGTATTCATTCATATATAATGCTTCTTCAACATCCTTAATATCATTTATAACAAGATTATACCCATAACATGTCAAGAACTATCATTCAAGTCAAGTCACTATTCAAGAATACCACTATTTCCAAATTTGAACTCCATATTCTACTTCCTTCCTCAATCCAAGTCATTCAACACTCTTATTAGCATAAAATGAATACAAAACTCACCTTTGATGATATAGGAATGGACCTTGGGTGATAATACTTCAGTTCGAGAAAACCCAACTTCAACACCAAGGAGATTTCTGGCTTCCCATAACCCTAGTTAGCATCCTTGCACTTGACTCCATTAATTTTTGGTGTTTGATCTTTGATTCACCTTGGATTTGTGTTAGTAAGATGTATAGAGAGTTCTAGAGGTTTCAAGAGGTGTGGAGGAAATGAGAAATGAAAATAATAACTTGGGACTTATATTTATATAAAGAGACAAGGCTGCCTGCTTGGATTTATACGGACACTTATACAGTCCGTATAAGTGACCGTATAATACTTCCAGTGATCACCCCTCACTGTTTCTGTTATACGGACCGTATAAAGTTATACAGACCGTATAATGGGTCGTATAACTCACCCCTTTCCCGAAAATGTTCTCGTCGACTCGTTTGATCTCCAATACCTATGGAACCTTCTTGGCACTTGTTTAATACTTCATTAACCATCTAAGGAGCATTATAAATCATCTTCAAGACCTTACTAAATAATCATTGACTCGATAATTATAAAACCTATCCCCAAACGCAACTTATACTTTACTTTCCTTAACGGACTTTCTTCTCTTGCTTCAAATGTCTTTGGAATCTTAATTAAAATCATTAAGTATCCCTTCTCACTTGTAGGGGCATCATATACATCTTAACCTGCGTTAGCCTATTTACCGCACAATGACATGGAATTTTTTTCCGAGGTGTAACACTCTCCCCCTCTTAAAAACATTCGTCCTCGAATGTTAATGTTATATCCCGCATTTTTGTACGTCGGGACATTCCGGACTAGTTGCAGAAAGTTAAGGACAAGAGGATTCCGGGATACGAAGTTGAGATTTTAACCACGACTTATTTTAAAGCAGGAAGTGTTATGATTTTATTGGCATGAGATATTGTGGAACTTGGGGCTAAAAGTGGATTATGGAAAGTTAGACATCTCATGAAAAGTTTGGGGGCCAAAAGTAAATTTTTGGAAAGTTGAAATTTCAAAAAAAAAAAAAAAGAAAATGAGGACATGTGGCCGGCCACCTAAGGAGGGCCATGGCCACATGGATGTCTTATATATGTGAATTAAGATGACTAATATTCCATGCTTCTTCATTTCTATCTCTAGAAATTTCAAGAAAGTGGGAGAGAAAACAACTAGGCCATTCGGCCATAGTGAACCAAGCAAGAGGAAGAGAGAAATTGATCAAAAAAAAAAAAAAAAATTTGTTTCAAGCAATTCCACTCTATAGAAGGTGAATGACAACTTGGAGGGATTGTTGATATAGCAAGAACAAGAATTAGTTCAAAAGCAAGCCCTAGCTAAGTTGAAGAACCAATTGAAGAAGGTATGCTTCAATCTTCTCTTTTATATGTTATAAATGGTTTATGAAGGTTATAATATGTGGAAATGAACAAAAATAATGAAAATATGAAAGTGGAAGTTGTG
>NW_026717701.1:0-14900 GCF_029784015.1 Lycium ferocissimum | reverse complement strand
AAGTGCTTAGAAATTGCATGAATAGATCCGATAACCCTAAAAACCCTCATAAGTAATGTCATGAGACGTATTATACGTAAATCGTGTACGCCGCCCTCATCTAACCCGAGGTGGGCCCCTAGTTCCCGAGATTTTCGTTATGTCGATTTAATTGAATTATTTTAAGTAGTATGCAAGTACGACGATTGTTTTGATTATCTCATTAAATATTGCATATTATTTGGATATAGTTAACTCGTAAGAACGACTCCCGAAGTTAGTAACTTTTGTATACAATTTTGATTAACTCGAATTTGTTTCTACATTTTCGAGAACGGCAAAGGTAATTGTCCGTCGAGTTTTTGAAAAGTAATTTGTTTCATCGATTGGTTTACATGCATATGGTTATCTCACTACTCTCGCTCGTGCGGACTATTATGACATCTTTCACCGCGTCCCGGCCGTGTGGCATGTATTCGTCTGCAGTTCCTCCGCATTATTCACCGCGCCCTCACTAGAGGGGCCGGGGCATGTTATATATGTATACGTACTTACGTATGATGATGATGATGACGGGGAGGCGGCCGGACGGCATATCATGATTCGCTTTTCACCGCGTCCCTCCCTAGAGGGCCGGGGCACGTTACATGCATGCACATGATGATTTTACTTACCGCGTCCCTAGCATAGGTAGGGCATGTTATGTTTGCATTTGTTCACGATGATTTCTTTAATTATGATATTCACTATTATGATTTGGGAAAGCACGTTTTAGGTTCAAGGTAAGTTTTATGAGGTCCGATTATTGTACTACTTTTCCGTCCTCTTTATTCCCGTATAATTCGATTGTCGTGTTTCTTTACATACTCGGACATATTTCGTGCCGACCCCCTTTTATTCGGGGTCGGCGTTCATGCCGCGCGGTGCGACATACGTTCGGGTGAGCCGCCACTTAGGGTCCCCGTTCATCGCTTTGAGGAGCTCCCTTGTCCGGAGCCCGCATTTTGGTACCGTCTTTCACACGTTCATGTATCTTTGATCGAATGGCACGCGGGGGCCCCCGTCCCGTCATATGTTTGTATGTACCGTTCGTTTATAGAGGCCTGTAGACATAAAGTGTGGGTTATGGTTCCGTCTCGCATACGGTATGTGTATGTGATATATGCCCGGGCGGTTATCTACCGCGGGCCTTGCCGGGGCTCGCCTATGTATGTGTTTATATAATATGATGGCCGAGAGTGGCCTTTGGTCGGTATTTTCTCGGGTAATGTTTTTGGTTGGTAGGAAAACAGAGGGAAACTTCCGCTGCCGAATTTTTCTTAAAATATTTGAGTTATTACCTTATTGACTTTCCCCGTTAACGTATGCGATACCGTGGTTAGCACGCACGGGGTGCCCGCTCGGGCGCTAGTCGCGGCCACGGGGTTGGGTCGTGACAAGTGTTAAACTTTGGCCGCATGCATGGTGATTTACGACCATGGTTTACGGGCCGTATCTCACTTTACGTCGTCCACCGTGTCGTATTTAACCATTTCTCCAGCGGCGTAAAGTTGAAACCTTTGCATGCCATTTTATGACCAGCTATTTACGGACCGTATTCCACTTTACGGTCCGTATTTGGACTTCACGACCTCCGGCGCTTTTGCCAACTTTCAACTTTTCACATTTCTAGACTTTTTATTCTATTCATTCCCATCCATTTACATACATTGCCCATGAAACATTATACACTCGCACTCCTCGCTCTCATCACTAGTTCGTCCACTTGCGTACCAACGGGAAATTTTTCGAGGTGTAATAGGGCTAAATTGGAATTAAATGCCCAAATGTCTCTAGCTAATGTTTGGCATATTATGACTTGTTTGTAGATCTTGGGCAGCCCGAGACGTAGGTTGGAGTTATCTTGAGTTTGAGCTAGCGTTTAGTGCGTACGAGGTATGTAAAGCCTAATCCTTTCTTCTTTTGGCATGCCTTAGCTTCAAGTAGGCTATGACACGAGCTTCGACGAAATTCGATTCTCGAAATCCGAGCATGTTTATGACTCTTATTCGTTCCTTGGAATTCGTATGTTTATATGATGAGGCATTGGCCTTTATGTCTTTGAAATATTTGATTTTTAATTTTGGCATAAAAAGTTTGGCTTTTAAAGAGTTCCGTAACTACGAACGCCCGTATCTTTCACAGAAAGGCTCGGATTGCCTCGATATGCTCGTAGGAGATTGTATGATGTATGATAAGTATGTTTTTCATAGGCGGGCCCGACTCGGGTCAACACCCGTCCGTGGGCCCCGCGACTCTTCTTTTTGTAATTCGGATGACTTTTGACAAAATATGACATAATTAATATTCCGATTTTAAGTATGGTAATTTTACTTATCTTTTGAGTCTATGATAATGATTTTATGCATATGGTTACTCACGACTTTCGTTCGTGCATTCTATTATATCTTTCGCCGAGTCCGGGCCGGTTGACTTTGTCGTGCGCACTTTGTTATACTCCGGTGTTATGTTGTGTTACGGTTCACCGAGCACCTCGCTAGAGGAGGGTTCCGCTCATATTTGGTGTTATGTTGTGTATGGTGTTATCTTGTGATATGATATGTGACTATTATTACGGAGATTTGAAACTTTCGGTGTTATGTGTTATGGCGCCATCGACGGCGGGCGACCTTATTTTCGAGCCATGCATGATTTGTATTTTGAAAGTAAACATTTTGATATTTTGGAAATGCATTTACTTTCTCGTACCTCTATTTCGATTACGACTATTTGTATACTACATTTTCTCGCTTTACATACTCGATGTACATATTTAAATACCGACCCTTTCTTCGGGGTCGCGTTTCGCCCGCGTGGCGGTACGTACGCTTTGGTGATCCACCCGTTTAGGACACCCTCTTCGTCCATTTAGGAGTGCTCCCCTATTCCTAGAGCCACATTTTGGTACATATATTCGTTCGTTGCATTTGTATATATTGGTTCGAGGCACGGCGGGGCCCCGTCCCGTCATATGATTCTTTAGTCCGTTTAAGTCCGCGAACATGTATGTGGGTTATGCCCATTCCCATACATTGTGTTTGTATGTTATTTATTCGGGGGATCCCATTACGCCGTGGCAATAAAGGCTACTAAATTTGTATTTGTATATGTTTTGGGTCGTGCGCCATTTGATAGCCTTGTCTGCTTCTCGATATATATACGGTTGTGTTTCTTTTGGAAATTTCACACTTTGATATAATACTCGAGACAACCTGACATTTGATATTTGTGTCCGTATAAGCTTCTGCTGTGTGATTCGAATTAGTGATTGTGTTTGGGTGCCCATCTCGGCACCAGTACCGCCACGGGGTTGGGTCGTGGCGTGAACGTTTCCGAGCAGTTCGTCCTCTCGAATGTCTACGACCGTGTCTAGTAGAGTCTTGTTTATCGGTGTGTTAGGCACCACATCTATAATTTAGAAGCTACGGGGCATTTAGGATGTTATCTTTCCTTCGATCTTAGATCGCGCGATAGAGTGGGTTATCGGATGACTCTTTTCGACGAAATGTTATGTTTTCGCAATGCCTCCGAGGAAGGGCAAGTCTACAATTATGAGACCGGGAGCCCGAATGACTACTAGGGCTCGTGCCCGCATTGAGCCAGATATTGTGCCTCCGACGGCTAGTCCGCTACGCCGCGCATCGGAGCGATTTGGAGCGAATACGGCCACGGGCGGCTCCACCGCCACTCCCGCGCACCGCACGCTACTCAACTCCCCGGCCTACGGGGGCGGATGATGGGACCCCGCGAGAGGCCCCGAATTAATCTCGACTCGGAAATTTGAGGCGGTGGACGAGTGTCCACAAATATTCGAGTAAGGGATGATCGTGTACGAACCTAGGCGCGATAGTCGGCAGGGCCCGTGATTTTCCTTCAACTCTAATGCCATCACTGAAATCCACCTTCGGGTCAAAGCGTTAGCCAAAACCCCGATGAGTTCATCAACTCTCGATTTCGGAGAATTCAAAGCGGCGTACAGACTGCGATTGATTAGTGCTTTCCGAGAATACACCGTTCCATCAAGAGAAGGCGTCATAACGGCCGATCGAAAGTAGGTGCACGCAACTTATGGTCCTTAGTCGGATGAGTCAACTGCAGGCGAGGGTGCCCTCCGGCCCGATTATGGGGCCATATCTTGTTCTAAAGGCCTTCCCGGCCCATATTCTTCCGGAGGCGAGGCGGGGTTCATGATAACCCGATCTCGTTCGGGGCTCACTGCAGGTAACGAGGGGTTGTTTATATTTAGAGGCGCTTAGAGATGGATGACTCGGCTTTGATCAATGCCTCGCATATGTCTTTGAGAGTGTCCGATATCGATGCACCGATATTTAGTGGGGGCGACTTTCGCACTTCGTAAATGACGGGCTGGGATGAAGGCGGCCCGGCCATATGGATATTCCCGTACATGCCCAGGCACACGGAGACACGTACGCAAGAGGGCGCCACCGAATACGGGAATGAGAGGGCTTGCCCCAAGAGGGTGATCATCCGGGTATTCTGGGATTTTCGAGAGCGAGGAAGGCACTGGAAACTCATAAAACTTTTGCCGAGAAGCAATATTGTCACGACCCGTCATAGTATGGCCGTGACGAGTACCCGATACTCGTGTACTCGGACACCCTTGCCTATCATATTACCTTTGCTACTAAGTGGGCCATATGAACCGTACCATATTTTTTTTTTCGACATATACATTGGTAACATAGTAATATAACATAGATTAGCAAGCTTTGACGGTTTTAACTATAAAATACAAGGACAATCGAACGCAAAACATTTACATGTGCATAAGCAGTGAGCCTCTAACATAGTATACATATACATAGGAAGGGCCGAGTGAATCGTAGTGCCCGAATACATATATAAGAGTAGTACCAAAAAAGGCCGTGGCTCCGGAGCAATTGGAGCGCCGTCAAGCACGGCCGGTATAGCTCTTACGGATCAAACCCGCTCGTGCGGTGACTCCCGCGGCATGAAACGCGAGCGTCCACAAGAAGGGACGTCAGTACAAATAATGCACCAAGTATGTAAGGCATAGAGGTAAACAATACAAATATAAACATAAGTAAGGATCACCAAGTCATAGGTCCAGGAGATATACAGTGAAGTAAGAAAACAACCTGTGCATAGGAAGGCCCTTTCCAGGCCGGATACTGCGCGTGCTTATCTTAGGACGATATCTCTTATCATAGTCATAGAAAATAGAGAGCGTATTATGACATACCTTATCATATAATATCATGTCGTACTATATCATAGGAGATCATATCATATTATATCGCGTCATGTCGTAACATAGCGTGTCATGGCTTATCTTGTCATAGCATAGATAGCATGTCGTATCATAGCATAGCGTAGCATATCATGGCATAGCATAGTGGATCATAGCGTATCATGGCATATTATAGCATAGCATGGCGTGGCATAGCGTATCATAGCATATCATAGCATAGCATAGCACCGAACAACGTCGGCTCGCCCACATAGCACCGAATACATCGGCTCGCCCATATATCCCGCGTCCGGCATCCCGCGTCCGGGATGATAAGCCACCCCGGTGGCAATGAAACATAGTTCCCTTCCCATTTCCCATATGTCCCTTCCCCCATGTACCCATGTACATATATTTCATATACATATATCATATTATATCATGTCATGGGATGCGTAGATGTTCCCTCTCCTTTTAGCATCATTATTTCTACCATAGAATCATAGTCGTTATTTTGATTGTAAAGATTTTCAAAAAATTGTAAAACTTTGATTTAGAGAAGAATAAATGTTTTAGAAAAACATTTTTAAACTTTTAGAAAGGGAAACAAGTCTTGAAATCGATGAACTAGTCAAAACAATTATTATTCTCACATAGTCGGAATCATATCCCAAAAGTTTCCTTTAGATCCTACTTCGCAATACGTCACGTAGAACAATAAAGAAAATCCGGGAACAAAGGGGCCCACCTCGCCAATTGAGGCGGCATATCAAATTTGCGTATATAACAATTCATGGCGTCACTTATGAGGATCTTAGAGTAATCGGGTCCTATTTGTATAAGTTCTAAATGTCCGGGAACTTTTTCCAACAATTTGCGCAATTTCTAGTTCAATTCTACTTTGAATAGTAGCGAATTTCAATCTTGGATTCCGAGAAAAGGATTGGTCCCAAAATGAGGCTCGTATCCAACTTAGTACGTCTAAGACATGCCATAGAAAGAAGAGTGAAGCCTTACATACCTCTTTTCGCTCCTTTTGATATTCATTCAAGTCGCAAATCCGCCGAATCTACAAATTGGTCATGTTTACCAAACGCGATTAGTGCCTTAGAATTGGATTCTTAAAACGACACTTGGCTACCGAAATTTCGGCGCACTTCCTTTATAAATACATCATTCCCAAAAATCGTTTTGACCAATTTCTCATCAACAACAATCCGGAATTCAACCCGGCCAAATTATCAATCAAAACATTACAACCATACTAACAATTTCCAACTTCAATCCAAAATACATTCTAACACTTCAACGAACATACAACTTCCTTCAAGACTTTCCAACCTTAATAGAAACATTAACAACATTATAATTCATGTGCCAATCAACTCCCTACTAACAATATCATACTAGTCTCATTACTTTTCATGCATGCAAGAACACCATTTCTATTTACATAACTTTTACGACAAGTCTCCAACTCTTTCCATTTTACCAAATTCATCACACTTTCATTTGTATCATAGAATACGTATTAATAACTACTAATTTACCACATAGAAATTGGTTCATATTTTACACCACACACATATGCATATTCGGCCACCTCACAACTACCACTTCTCAAAAAAAATCATCCAACTTCCATTCTCAACATAATATTTACAACAATAACAACCAAACACTAGGTAATATAATTAAAACATAATTTTCCACACACACACACATGTAGTATATACACGGCCACACCTCTTTATTCTTTCTCCTTATAGATTTCATTCATTTTCCTACACCACAACATGCATAGGCACTCATAACATATAAAAGAAGAATTAAATCTTACCTTTTACTCAACTCTTCACTTGGCTAACTCTTGGAAACTTGTATGATTTTGAACCTTTCTTGTTCCAACAACAACTTCACCTTGTTGTGCACCCTCTACTTGTAGGAAATAATTTTTGAAAGAATTTTTCTCAATCTTCCTTGGAATTTCTCTCTTGGCCGTGAGCCTTTCCTTTTTCCTCTCAATTTTTCTTTCTTAATCTTTCTTGATTTTTCTAGATGAATTAGTCTTCCTTTCAAGACTTAGTCATATATATATGAGCTTCCAAACATGTGAGGGGCACATGCCCCTCTCTAGAGGTTTCTTTCCTTTTTTTTCTTCTTTTTTTGAATTTTCTAAAAATAGTCAAAGAAGACTAAAAGTCTTCTTAAGCAAGCTTGGTATATACACCCTTTCATTATTTATAATTAACCCCCTAACTTATGAAATGGCCACATGCTCCTTTCTTTATTTCTAGAGAATTCTTCCATTTCTTGGATACTTGTGAAATTACCATTTTACCCTAGCCTTCCACCTTATTTCCATTGACCACTTTGCCTTTTCCGTTATGCCCTTGACCTTCCTCATTGATTCCGCTTCTAAATCCGTCATAAGTCACTCATATACTTATCAAAATAAAAATGTGGCCTTGTTATCGTCCTAGATTGTCTCGAATTATCCGATTGCACAAAAATGCGGGTTATAACGATATCCTCCCACGCCCGAAGACGGGGTACACCCCCACACCCTCACCGGTAGGAGATCGAGGGGTGCGGGATATTCGAGGGCGAGCGTAGCTCCGGTTTTCGGGCTCACGGTCGGACGGAGGTTCCGGCGACGGTCGGATGAGACCCCCGGACCTCCGTGTTCCCCCCGGGAGACGACCCCGGAGAGTGCTTTCGTGCCACGGGTGCGTGCTTTACTTGTGGCCGTCGGGGGCCGTCCGATGAGAGATTGTCCGGTTAGAGGTGGTGCGGCGGCGCGTGCCTCGGTCTACCGGTCGGCCGGTGGTTCATCTTCATCCCTCGGTAGCTATGCGCCCGCGCGGGCGAGGTATGCCGGCATCGGCGGGCCGAGGCGAGGGTCGTGGCGGAGTCCCTGATTCTAGTGGTCCTTCGAACCGCATTTATGCATTGGCCGCCGACAGGGACCAAGGCGTCGCCTAATGTTGTTACGGGTATATTATCGGTCTTCTCTCGAGATGTGTATGCACCGATTGATCCCGGTTCTACATTATCATATATTTCTCCCCTTGTTGCTAATAAAATTGGGATAGAATACGAGCCGATAGAGCCCTTTGAGGTAGCTACACCGCAGGGGGATTCTCGTTATAGCCAAAATTTCGTTTTATAGAGATTGTTCGGTGATTATCGTGGCCGCCGTACTAAGGCCGATTTGGTAGAGTTAGATATGACCGAGTTCGACGTGATTATGGGTATGGATTGGCTAGCTTCTTGTTATGCTAATGTTGAACGTCAAAAGAAGATAGTCCGTTTCCAATTTCCGGGGGAGCCGGTCATAGAGTGGGCGAGTAATACGGCATCGCCGAGGGGTAAGTTTATTTCATACCTCAAGGCTAGAAAAATGATCGAAACGGCTATATTTATCATCCGGTTCGTGTTCATGATTTAAGGAGGCTCCGACCCTTCGATCGATCCCGTTCGTTAATGAGTTTCTAGATGTATTCCCGTATGAGCTTCCGGTCTTCCCCCGAGCGGGAAATAGAGTTTGCTATTGATTTGTTTCCGGATACTCGGCCCTATCTCTATTCCTCCGTACGAATGGCACCGCAGTTGAAAGAATTGAAAGAGCCTGAGAGATTTATTAGAGAAGGGCTTTATTAGGCCCAATACATCACCCAGGGAGCGCCGGTATTGTTTGTGAGAAAGAAGGATGGATCCTCGGATGTTCCTTGATTACCGGTACGAATAAGGTAACCATCAAGAATAAATACCCCCTCCCCCCGGATTGATGATTTGTTTGATCGGTTAGGTGGTGCCGTGTGTTTCTCGAAGATAGACTCCATTGGCCGAGCTATCATCGGTACGGGTACGAGAGGCGATATTCCTAAGACAACATTCGAGGACCCGATACGGGCACTATGAATTCGAGTGATGTCGTTTGGGTAACTAATGCTCCAGCAAGCATTTATGGACCGATGAATCGGGTATTCGACCGTTCTTGGATATGTTTGTGATTGTATTTATCGATGATATTTTGGTTTATTCTCGATCGAAGCACTGCGATCATTTTTGAGGACGGTACTTGGCACACTCCCGCACCGAAATTATATGCTAAATTTTCTAAGTGTGAATTTGACTTCGGTGGCATTTACCGGGGCATATTATTGAGAGCAAGGCATCCGGGGGATACCCGAAGATTGAGGCCGTAAAGAATTGGCCTGACCTACGACGCCGACCGAGGTGCGTAACTTTTGGGATTGGACGGTTATTACGGAGATTCGTGAAATTTGCTTCGATTTCGCCTTTGGACAAGGTCGACTCGAGAGGAGCCAAGTTCCGGTGGACCGATGCTTGCGAACGTAGCTTCCGTTCTTCCGAAAGAGAAGTTGACTACGGCTCCGGTTCCGACACTTCCCGAGGGCTCGACGGGTATGTGAAGAATTATCCTACTCACGATTTAGAGCTAGCCGCGGTGATTCATGCTTTGAAGATGTGGAGACATTATTTATATGGTGTTCATGTTGATATTTATACGGATCATAAGAGCCTCCAAGACATCTTTAAAAGGAGCCGAACTCGGCAGCGAGAGTGGTTAGAGTTCGTCGAAAGATTATGATGTTGATATTCTCTACCATCCGGGGAAAGCTAATGTTGTGGCGGATGCACTCGGCCGTAAGTCTATGGGCGACCCTAGCGTACGTGCCATCGCAGAGGAAGGAAATGGTCCGCGAGATCTATCGGTTGGCTAGTCTTGAGTTCGTTTGGGCGATTACGGATGTTGGGGTTTTGTTCGGGTATTCTTTGAATCTCTATTACAGAAGAGATTAAACGGCGTCAGTATGAAGATCCTATTATGGCTCAATACAGAGACACAGCCCCGGCACAGGAGAAGACTCCGTTCGGGATTACATCCGATGGGGTATTATTACGTAGGGGCCGATTATGTGTACCTGATGTTGCAGGGCTGCGGTGACAGGTTATGGGCGAGGCACATTATGCCCATTATTCTGTTCACCCAGGGTCGACGAAGATGTATCATGATCTCAGATGCTTATACTGGTGGGACGGTATGAAAAGAGATATAGCAGAGTTCGTCGCTCAGTGCCCGAATTGTCAGCAGGTTAAGATCGAGCACCAGAAGCCCGGTGGGTTATTACAGGAGATGGAGATACCGTCGTGGAAGTGGGAAATCATTAATATGGACTTTATTACCGGTTTACCTCGCACTCCACGGAGGTATGATTCCATTTGGGTTATTGTTGATCGGCTGACGAAATCAGCCCATTTTTTCCCATCCGGATTACCTACTTGGCTGAGGATTATGCCAGGCTATATATTAAGGAGATTGTGCGACTTCACGGAGTTTCTATATCTATTATCTCCGATAGAGGTGCCCAGTTCACAGCTAATTTCTGGAGATCCTTTCGGGGAAGGATTGGGGACCCGTGTGAGTCTCGGTGCTGCATTCCATCCTCGGTCCGACGGACGGCCGAGCGCACTATTCGGACGCCGCGGAAGATATGTTGCGGGCCTGTGTTATTGATTTCAGAGGTAGCTAGGATGATCATTTGCCGCTTGTTGAATTTGCTTATAATAACAGCTACCACTCTAGTATTCAGATGGCACCGTACGAGGCGTTGTATGGCAGAAAGTGTAGGTCACCGATCGGTTGGTTTGATGTTGGGGAGACCGAGTTGATTGGCCGGATGTGGTCCCGGCCAGAGCGATGGATAAGGTGAAACTCATTCGGGAGCGGTTGGTAGCGGCTCGTAGTCGACAAAATCATATCGCGATAATCGCCGTCGACATTTAGAGTTTCAGATTGGCGATTGGGTATTCCCCGAAAGTGTCACCTATGAAAGGGGTTATGAGATTCGGCAAGAAAGGAAAGCTCGATCAAGAGATATATTGGGCCTTATCGGATTATTCGTAAAATAGGCAAGGTTGCCTATGAACTAGATACGCCGACTATTTGGGAGCAAAGACATCCGATATTCCATGTTTCTATGCTTCGTAAATGTATTGGTGACCCTTCCAGAATATTTCTGTAGATGATATCCGGTGTCACAGAGGAGCTATCTTATGAGGAGCAGCCTATAGCCATATTGGATCGTCGAGTAAGAAAGTTGCGGAATAAAGATGTGGCTTCTGTTAAAGTGCTGTGGAGGAATAATAACCGGGAGGAAGTGACCTGGGAAGCTGAGGAGCAAATGAAGAAGAAGTATCCTCACTTGTTTCCAGTGCCTACAGGTAATCCAAATTCTCTACTTGACTATGTTGTTTGATAAATGAATTGTTGTGTTGGTTGCGAAAGAAACTCCCCCGAGTGCTTATAAGATCCCGTAAGGTTAATTTAACATTCGAGGATGAATGTTCTAAAGGGGGGGAGGATGTTATGTCCCGTATTTTGTACATCGGGACAATTCGGTTTAACTATGATAAGTTAGGGCCAAAACCATTCCGGGATACAAAGTCGAGACTTCTGGACCTTCGATTTTATTTTGAGTCATAAGTTGTGCATGAATTTGTTGGCATGGAACAATTAGGAAAATTTGGGACCAAAATTGGAATTTATGGAACTTGAAAATCATGCATTTTTCTATGTTTGGCCGTGTGGTGTGGATTTGGCCCACACAAATTGTGGACAATTTTAATTAGTCCAACATAAGTGTGGGCCAAGGGACACATGTATAAGTCTTATATTGGCTTAGAAGATGACTACTAATTCATTTTCATCATCCAACACTTAGAAAAAAAAAGAGCAAGAAGTGAAGAGAAAGTGAGGCTCTCGGCCAAGAATAGAGAAAAACCAACTTCAATTCAAGCCATCCCAAAATTATTTTGTTGATGCAAAGCCACTAATTTGAGGTCCCTAAGTAGCGTGGAAGCGTTGTTCGGGTCATCCAACCATTCGTTGTGTCAATTGCAAACCCTAGGCAAAGTGTGGAGTTGGAGAAGAAAGGTAAGAATTGATCTTGTTTTGTATGTTATAAAGGTTGTATGCATGTTGTAGTATGTTAAAATAGATGAATATCATGAAATATAGTAAGTTGGAATTGAGGTTGTGTGTGTAGTGCATAGCCGTGTGAGGTGTGTGTGTTGTGTGGTATTGAAGTAATGAATTAAAGTCTAGTTAGCATGTTGTGATTGTTGTAGAGTGGAGAAATGAATGAGAATCATCTACATATGTTTATGTTAGGTGTTGGCCGAATGTAGGCCATATATGTGACAAGAAATGAATTAATATCGCTTAATGTTTTAGTTGTTGTCGTTATGAATTCCATGATGAGAATGAGAGTTTAATGACTCAAATTGATGTGGTAATTGTTGCGGACTGATTTGGAGGTTATTGTACATTTAATGTAATTTGTATATTGATGAGAATAGCATTGTTAGAATGTGAATTGTTGGCGCAAATCATGATTTAGAAAGGAGGAATGTGTTATAGTTGAGGCTCTCGGGTTTGGGCAGTTTTTGGGTGAGTGGGAGTATTATTTGGAATGTTTGAAATGTTGTATGAATTGCTTAGAATGTCTTTGAATATTGTTAGTATGGGTTCGGGTTAGTATTCGAATGTATAAGCGTGGATGTTGGCTTGAAGGTAAGCCGTTAAATTGAATATATTGAAAGTTGTTGAATGATGGAAAAGAGAGTTATTAATGTTGTATTGCCTTTCGGATTGATTATTAATGTTGCTAGGTTGGTTGTTGTTGTTGTTGTTGTTGTTGATTTGGCCGATTTAAATTATCGGGGTTGGTCTATTTACGGGGGAAATGCTTTTAAATTTCGTAGAATTACGAGCTAAATGGGAATTAAATGCCCAAATGTCTCTAGCTAATGTTTGGCATATTATGACTTGTTTGTAGACCTTGGGCAGCCCGAGACGTAGGTTGGATTTATCTTGAGTTTGAGCTAGCGTTGAGTGCGTACGAGGTATGTAAAGCCCAATCCTTTCTTCTTTTGGCATGCCTTAGCTTCAAGTAGGCTATGACACGAGCTTCGAGGAAATTCGATTCTCGCAATCCGAGCATGTTTATGACTCTTATTCGTTCCTTGGAATTCGTATGTTGATATGATGAGGCATTGGCCTTTATGTCTTTGAAATATTTGATTTTTAATTTTTGCATAAAAAGTTTGGCTTTTAAAGAGTTCCGTAACTACGAACGCCCGTATCTTTCACAGAAAGGCTCGGATTGCCTCGATATGCTCGTAGGAGATTGTATGATGTATGATAAGTATGTTTTTCATAGGCGGTCCCGACTCGGGTCAACACCGTCCGTGGGCCCGCGACTCTTCTTTTGTAATTCGGATGACTTTTGACAAAATATGACATAATTAATATTCCGATTTTAAGTATGGTAATTTTACTTATCTCTTGATTCTATGATAATGATTTTATGCATATGGTTACTCACGACTCCGTTCGTGCATTCTATTATATCTTTCGCCGAGTCCCGGGCCGGTTCTGTTGTCGTGCGTACTTTGTTATACTCCGGTGTTATGCTGTGTTATGGTTCACCGAGAACCTCGCTAGAGGGCCGGGTTCCGCTCATATTTGGTGTTATGTTGTGTATGGCGTTATCTTTGTGATATGATGTGTGACGGGGGATACGGAGATTTGAAACTCTTACGGTGTTATCTTGTGTTATGGCGCCCATCGACGGGCGGGCTACCATATTTTATTTTCTCGAGCCTTATGCATGATTTGTATTTTGAAAGTAAACATTTTGATATTTTGGAAATGCATTTACTACACGTACCTCTATTTCGATTACGACTCGTATTTGTATACTACATTTTACTGCTTTGCATACTCGTTGCATATTTCGTCGACCCCCCTCTTCGGGGGCAACGTTTTGCGCCCGCGGTACGGACGTACGGTTGGTGATCCACCTATTTAGGACACCCTCTTCTGCTGTTTGGAGTGCTCCCCTTATTCCGGGAGCCACATTTTGGTATATATATTCATTCATTGCATTTGTATATATTGGTTCGGGGGTACGGCGGGGCCTGTCCGTCATATGATTCTCGTTTCTTACTCGTTTGGAGGTCTATGGACATGTATGTGGGTTATGCCCATTCTGTGTACGATTGTGTTTGTATGTTATTTGTTCGGGCGATCCCATTCGCCGTGGCGGGGCCCTGCGTCGGCTTGCATTTGCATATGTTTTTGGGCGTGCGCCATTTGATAGACTTGTTCGCTCGATATTGTCACGACCCAGCCCGTAGGCCGTGACTAGTGCCCGATGCGGGCACCCAAACGCATCTATCGAAAGCTATCTCAAATTATATCAAACACACCCAAGTATCCAACCGGAGCCGACAAGGCTATATTTCAAATTTAGACGATTTCCAAAAAAAAATTCAGCAGCTTCCTTGTTTTACGGACTATCCAGAGAATAACCCCCGCAGAAAATACCAACAAAGGCCACACGTAATAACAACACAACATATAAATATATATATGCGGACCGGCCGCCGCGGCGAATGGGGTCGCCCAGACGCAACATATACATACGCATCTGTACAGTATGACCCCAACCCACAAACATGTCCACAGACCTCTGGCGTACGTACGTAATCATATGACAGGGACGGGCCCCGCCGTACCCCTGAACAAGTACATACATATGCAACAGAAAGTATATATACCAAAATATATGAGCTC
>NW_026717700.1:0-14711 GCF_029784015.1 Lycium ferocissimum | reverse complement strand
ATCCGTTCGCTGCATATGTATTGGTTTGTTCGGGGGCACGGCGGGGGCCCGTCCGTCATATAATTACCCGTTTGTCTGTTTGGGGTCCGTAGACGTATATGTGGGTGCCTATTCTGTCTGTGTGTGTTTGTATGATATATGTTCTGGGCGATCCCATTCACCGTGGCAGCCTTGTCGGCTTGCATTTGTACATGTTTTGGGGCCGATGCGCCATTTGATAGCCTTGCCGGCTTCTGATATATATACATGTTTGGGTTTGAGATGTGTTTGAGACAGTTTGAGATAATTTGAGACAGCGTCTGGTATTTGTATACGCGTAAGCTATCTGTTTCTGATTCGGATTTGTGAATGTGTTTGCGTGCCCAGCTCGGGCACTAGTCACGGCCTACGGGGTTGGGTCGTGACATAACTCTTCCTGAGGGACCAGACGGTTATGTCATTTATTGTGATGCTTTCGGTGTTGGGCTAGGTTGTGTATTAATGCAGCATGGCAGAGTTATAGCCTATGCCTCCCGGCTACTCAGAAACATGAAAGAAATTATCCTACTCATGATCTGGAATTAGCAGCGGTGATTCACGCTTTGAAGATATGGAGGCATTATCTATATGTTTCGTGCATGTTGATATTTATACGGATCACAAAAGCCTCCAGTATATCTTTAAGCAGAAGGAGCTGAATTGTGGCAGAGAAGGTGGCTAGAGTTGCTGAAGGATTATGATGTCGATATTCTATACCATCCAGGGAAAGCAAACGTTGTAGCAGATGCACTTAGCCGTAAGTCTATGGGCAGCTTGACGGACGTGCAACCAGAAAGGAAGGAAATAGTCCGTGAAATTCATCAGCTAGCTAGTCTTGGAGTCCGTTTGGCTGATTCTGGAGATAGTGGGGTTTCTGTTCGAGGAGTTGCTGAATCTTCTATTATGGAAGAGGTAAAGCGACGTCAGTACGAGGACCCTGTTCTAGCACAATATAGGGATACAACCCTTGAAAAGGAGAAGACCCCATTCGAGATTACACCTGACGGAGTACTACTATATAGAGCTAGATTATATGTACCTGAGGTTGCAGGGCTACGACGACAGGTTATGGGAGAGGGGCACTATGCCCGTTATTCTGTTCATCCGGGGTCTACAAAGATGTATCATGACCTCAGATGCTTGTACTGGTGGGATGGTATGAAGAAGGACATAGCAGAGTTTGTTGCTCGGTCCAAATTGCCAACAGGTTAAGATTGAGCATCAGAAGCCTGGTGGATTATTACAGGAGATGGAGATTCCGACTTGGAAATAGGAAGCAATTAATATGGACTTCATTACAGGATTACCTCGCACTCCACGAAAGTATGATTCCATATGGGTTATCGTAGATAAGGTCGACAAAATCACCATTTTCTTCCAAAAACTACTTATTCGGTTCGAGGACTATGCAAAGTTATATATTAAGGAGATAGTAAGACTTCATGGAGTTCCCACATCTATTATATCTGACAGAGGTGCTCAGTTTACGGCTAACTTCTGGAGATCATTCCAGGAAGGATTAGGGACATAGGTGAGTCTTAGCACAGCATTCCACCCTCGGACCGACGGACGTGCCGAGCGTACTATTCGTATGCTAGGAGATATGTTGCGGGCATGTGTTATTGACTTCGCAGAGAACTGGGATGATCATCTGCCACTTATTGAGTTTGCCTATAATAATAGCTACCATTCTAGCATCCAGATGGCACCGTATGAGGCTCTGTATGGCAGGAAGTGCAGGTCACCTATTGGCTGGTTTGATGTTGGAGAGACTAAGTTAATCGGCCCAGATATGATTCAGCAAGCCATTGATAAGGTAAAACTTATTCGGGAAAGGTTATTAGTAGCTCAGAGTCGACAGAAGTCATATGCAGATAATCGACATCGACACTTAGAGTTCCAGATTGGCGATTGGGTATTCTTGAAGGTATCACCCATGAAGGGTGTAATGAGATTCGGCAAGAAGGGGAAGCTTAGCCCGAGGTATATTGGGCCTTATCAGATTGTCCGTAAGGTAGGCAAGGTTGCCTATGAATTAGACCTACCATCTGATCTGGAAGCAGTACACCCAGTGTTTCATGTGTCTATGCTTCGCAAATGCATTGGTGACCCTTCCAGGATATTCCCCGTGGATGATGTCCAAGTGACAGAGGAGTTATCGTACGAGGAGAACCCTGTAGCTATACTGGATCGTCAAGTGAGAAGGTTGCGTACTAAAGACGTGGCTTCCGTTAAAGTATTGTGGCGAAACAATAACAGGGAGGAGATGACTTGGGAAGCTGAAGAGGAGATGAAGAAGAAATATCCTCACTTGTTTCCTATGCCTACAGGTAATCTAAACTCCTCGTTGATTATATTGATTGGTAAATAAAGCTATATGTTATAACAATAAAAGAGACTCCCCGAAGTCCCTATAAGACCTTGTGAGACTAGTTTAACATTCGAGGACGAATGTTCTAAAGGGGGGAAGGATGTTATATCCCATATTTTTGTACATTGGGATATTTTAAGCTAATCGCGACAAGTTAAGGACAAGACTATTTTGGGATACGAGGTAGAGACTTTTAACCTCCGATTTTGTTTTAATGCACAAGTTGCTTATAAATTTTAATTGGTATGGAATTATTAATGAAGATTAGGGATTAATTAACCATGATTAGATTATTAAGTGGGATTAAAAGTTTAATTACTTCATTAATTGGCCATTAGTGATCGTGTGGGCCCCACCCATGGCTTGGCCAAATTTGATTGGCTCAAGCCATGAGTGGGACATGTGTCCACCTCTTAGGCACCATATAAGTATCAAATTGATGACAAGGAAAGTCATTTTATCATCTTCACAACTTAAGAAAACTTAGAGAGGGAGAGAGAAGCTCTCGGCCATGGCTGGCCGAGATTGAAGCTTTGGATGTTGATCAAAATTTGATGTTCTTCAAGTATTCCAACTAATTGGAAGGTCCCTAGTAACGTGAAGTAGCCTCGGAAGCTATCAAAATATTCATTCTTGCAATTCACAAATTCTAGCCAAGTTGAGAAGTCAAGTGTTAAAGGTAAGGTTTAATCTTCTTTTACATGTATTGAGGATGGTTTGAGCGTGTTCTAGTGTGTAGTTACGGATGAAATTCATGGAATTATGTATGATGGTGTTAAGGCCGTGTGGGGCCGTTTTTGTTCTGAATGGTGAACTAATTTTACTTGGAATTTTGGTTGTTGTTGTTATGGATTTTATAATGAGAATGAAGGGTTTAATGGTTCAAGTTGGAGTTGTAATTGTTTGTGGGCTGTTGTAGAAGTTAAAATGATGTTAGTAAAGTTTCTTGCATTTATGTGAATAATGTTATAACGTGTGGTTGTTGGTATAGTTCATGAATTTGGAAGAAAAAAATGTGTTGTTGTTATTCTTGTTGAACTTGGAAGATTATATGTGTTATTTTGTGTTGGTTGGGCTGTTTTGGAGTGTTGTACGGGCTGTCCGGAGTGTTCTCGAGTCATGTTTGAATAGTCTCGGGTTGATACTTGAATGTATTATATGTGGTTGGTTTGAATGTAAAGGAAACGTCGTCAAATTATTTAGAAAGGAGTTATTAACGTTAGAGTACGTTTGAATTCCCCCGTAGCTTAACCGTAGTTCTTAACGTCTTAATATAGGTTGAGGTACTATTGGGCAGCATATACGTGTTGTGTTGCGAGTAAACGCTAAAGGTATGTAAAGCCTATCCCTTCTTTCTTTTGGCATGTCCTAGATGTAAGTAAGATACGATATGAGCTTTGGGGTAATTCTATTCATAAGTTTCGAGCATGTTTTATGATTCTTATTCACTTCTTGATATTGGAATTCTTAAAATAGTTGAGCTACTGCCCTCGAGCTTTCTATATGATCGGGTAGTAAATGATACATGAAAGTTCCTATTCCTGAAAAACCCTATAATGATTAATGACCATAACTTTTATAAGCTGTCTCGTATTAATTTGATACATGTCTATGATCTCTGAGGCGTTATTTGATATAGTTCGTAATGATATTCAAAGAGTACTGAGTGTGACTATTATCCTGATACTCGAGCATTGATTATTCTACTTATCTATTGAGTCTCAAAAGATGATTTATATGCATATGGTTACTCACTACTCTGCTCGTGCATACTGTTATTACACCTTTCACCGAGTCCCGAGCCGGCATGTTATCGTGCACAAGCTTTCACCGCATTGTTCACCGTGTCCCTCACTGTGGGCCCGATATATATATATATATATATATGATATGATGATATGATGATGTGATGATGGCGCCGAGCCCCATGATGGGCCGAGTATGATATATGATGATTCACCGAGTCCATAATGGGCCGGATATGATATATGATATAGACATGCATGATTTTATTTCATATAAGACACGTGCATGCAGTTGATTCCTTGATTATCATACTTGCCTCCGGAATCCCTACTTTAGTTATGATCTTTCTCAACGTATTTTATGCTTTGTATACTCGGACATATCTCGCATCGACCCCCTTTCTTCGGGGTCGCGTTTCATGCCCGCGGTACGGACGCTCGTTTCGGTGATCCGCGCACTAGGATATCTATTCAAATATCTTGGAGTGCTCCCTTGTCCCGGAGCCTAGATTTTTGGTACGTATCCTCCCGTTGTATATATGTGTTTATCTAGGGGTACGGCGGGGCCCTTTCCCCGTCATATGATCTTGTTGTTACTCTTAAGTCCGTAGACATATGTGTGGGTTGTATATAGTTACCGTCCAGTTGTGTCTGTATGACTTATGTTTTGGGGCGTTCCCATTCGTAGTGGCCGCCTTGTCGGCTTGCGTATATATATATATACAAGTTTTGGAAGTTGTGTGATATATGTTATACCTCGCATTTCGCACATTTGAATATTTCGAGCTAATGGCGGGAGGTTAAGGACGAAGTTATATTTTCTAGTTTCGTTTGAATGCGCAAGTCGCTTATGGTATTATTGGTATGGGTTATTAAGGGCAAATTTGGAATTTGGAAATTTTTATTTATGACTTGTGGAAAAAAAAAAGTTTTGTAGCCATCCAAGTTGGAGTGGACTATGGCCCACATGGATGCAAGGTGCATGTGAGGAAAAGATGACCAAGTAACCATGGAAGTCATCTTTTATTATTTAGAAAATTCAAGAAGCTTGGAGGAAAGAAAAGAAAAATCTAGAAAAAAAATTGGAAAGAAAAGAGAAGGGGGTGGCCGGCCATGTGCATGGCCATGTGCCCCCTTTATGTGTGTATATATATATATAAGTGGTGCAAAAATAAGACATGAACCACCACTTTCAATTCTAGAAAAATCAAGAGAAAGAAAAGAAAAGAAAAGAAGGAGAAAAAGCATTAAGCGAGGGCTGGTTCGAATTGATCAAAAAAAAAATTATTCTCTTCATGTTTTCATACTAAATGGAAGGTCCTCTATCATATGGAGTGGTTGTTGGAAGAGGAAAAACCATTTGTATTGCAAGGAGCATGTCCTAGCCGAAAAAAGGAAGTGAAGGAACAAGGTAAGGTTCAATCTTTCTTGCATGTTTTATAGGTGTTTATGCATGTTGTGATGTGTATAAAGGAATAAAGTTCATGAGATTGTGGTGTTGTGTTGTATGGCCGTGTATATGTAGTATGGCATAGAAGTGAAAAACTAATTTATTTAGCTTGTTGGATGATTGTATTATGAATGGTTGTGCATGTTGTAATGTAAAGGAATGGATGAAACTCATTAAGTTGTGTGTGTGTGTGTTGGCCAAAGGCATGGGTGGTTTGTGTAGAAAAGATGAACTAAATGCTATTTAGTGTTCTAGTGATGTTGTGGCGAATATTATGATGAAAGAATGGATGTTTGATGACTCAAGTTGAAGTTATAGTTGTGTGGGCTGATTTGGAGCTTAATGTGATGTTAATATAGTTTCTTGAATTTATGAAAATATTGTTGAAGACGTATGGAATTGTTGACATAAGTCTATGAATTTGAAAGTAGAAAATGTGTTATGAATGTTTCTTGTTGAAGTTGGAGGATTCGGGTAGCCTTGGATTATTATGAGTATTATGGTTTTGTTAGAATAATTGTTGACATTATTGTTGATAGTTTGGCCGGGTTGAATTCCCGGGGTTGTTGTTGATTGAAATTGGCCAAGTTGAACTTGGTGGGATGGCGCATTTACGGGGGGAATGCGCGAAATTCTCCGTAGGCAAGTGTCAACTCAAGATTTAACCTCTAAAGGTTCTAATCACTATTTGGTATATGTGACCAATTTGTAGGTTTTGATGGAAATTGGAACTGAATTTGGAGCGGCGTACAAGGCGGAAAAGGTATGTAAGGCTTCATTCTTCTTCCTTTGGCATGTCTTAGATGTAATAGGCTTGAATACGTGTCTCGGGGACTACTCTAATTCTAGAAATCTGAGCTTGAATTTGACTACTATTCATTCAGTAGAATTGAATTAAATGCTTATGAATAGTTGAAAGAATTGTTTAAACACCTAGAACTTGCATGAATAGGATCCGTTTACCCTAAAACTCTCATAAGTAATGTCATGAAATGTATCATATGTAAATTGTGTACGCCGCCTCATTCGACCGAGGTGGGCCCACTATTCCCAAATTCCTTTCTATTGTCCCGTTTGGCTTATCTCCGTACTCTAGCTAATGGAAGTTCTTGGTTATCATTCCGACTACCAAACAATAGCTGTGTTAACTAAACCCTTGACCCCAAGGCATGATTTTCCTTACTAAAAGTTTACAAGTGTTTTCCAAAAAAAATCATTTTTCTTCAAAAACCAAGTTTTACAATATTGAAAGTCTTAATGACTAAAACGATGACTATGGTTCTATGATGATAATGATGATGCCAGATAAGAGAAGAAGTATATGATGAATATGTCAAGGATATGTTCTTACCACGAATATGACGATATGGAATGTTAAGCTATTTCTTGAGTTTCCGGCTCTACTCATGAATGATGACTATTTTTAAAGATCCTAAGGTATATGAGATGCTGCCTTATGGCCCTATCCTATGTTTGCTCATGATGTCACTCCCCATTGATAGTCTCGCCTTATTACTAGTTCTTTCAAGGTGAGATAAAGCGCCCATGATTATTCCATAATACAATCGGAGATTACCGACCTTACGTCACTCCGATAACGTTATAGCTTTTCTTTGGGCTCCCTTGCATGTTATGATATATATATATATATATATATATATATATATATATATATATATATATATATATATATATATATGGGGAAGATGGGGAAAGGGCGGCCGAGCGCTATAGACGCCGGGTTACACACGGTATATATATATATTTATATATATATGACATCATCCCGACGGGACACGCGACGCGGATATATATACATTTATGGTTAAATGGATCGGTAAAGTTTACGCCTATGGCAATATACCATGTTATATTTTCTATGTATATGAAAGAAATGTTTTTCAAAGGAAAAACTTAGCATGCATGGCATCCGCCCCCGTGGCACTCGGATACACGAGTTACCCCGTATCCGATGATATGTTCTATGTTTCCATGCGGTTATTGTTCACATGTACGTGTCATTCCTCTATCTCACGATATGATATCCCGTTATTATTCATGCTTATATCACTTACTATGTTACTATTCATGCCTTACATACTCAGTACATTGCTCGTACTGACCCCTCTTCTTCGGGGGCTGCGTTTCATGCCGCGCAGGTACACCGATGAGTGAGTAGCATAGAAAGATGTCCGGCGGAGTTGGTAGGCTCCACTTGTCCCGGAGCTACGCCGAGTCAGAGTATATGTGCCATGATGTTTTGTTCGGAGTTAGAGACTTTGCAGACAGAGTCGTGGGTACTGGGTTGTCATGTGTAAGCGGCTCCAGCAGTCGATATGCTATTATGTTACGTGTCACGGATCTTATATGAAACCAGATGTTACTTATGAAAAAAAAATTTCTATGTATTCCTTTCTAACGGATTCACAAGTTCATATATGTAATAAGAGTCAGCGGGTTCGCTCGGCTCCGAACATGGGGTCGGGTGCCCATCACACCCTAATAAAGTCGGGGTGTGACAAAGTGGTATCGAGCCGGGTCGGTCCAAGGTTGTACGCAAAGTCGTGTCCGGCGAGAGTCCTGTTTTATGGGTGTGAAGCCGGCCACATTTATAAACGGGAGGTCCGCGGGGCATCTAGGAATGGTTGACCTTCTTTCGTCACTAGATCGTGCGATAGAGCCAAGTCATAGGAAATAAGATTCTTTATATTAATCGTTGACTTCCGTAGGAGCCCAAATATGATCGTACGGAAAAAGGTGAATGATGATATGGAAGGTCGAAAAGGTAAGATTGGATTGATATATTTGTTCGGTTACGTGGATCACTACCCTCGGAAACCGGACGGAAGTAACCATACACACGGGGGAAGGTAAGTATTGGGAATGGGAAAAGGGTAAAATGGTAATTGTAAAAGAAATGACGTATTACGAAAATGCCTCGGAAGTTGTAAGGCTTCGACTGGATTTAGATCGTGTAATAAAGGTCATGTGAGGAAGTGAACGCGATGATATTAGCATTAAGGCACCGGATTCTACCAAAGTTTCGAGGTTAAGCGTGCTCAGGTGAGAGCAATTCTACGATGGGTGACCCCCTGGGAAGTATGCGAGAAATTCGGTATATTTAGACTTAAGAGACACATGAGAAGATAGGGTAGCCTAGGGGAAACTAGAGCATATGGGATGGTTGGAGACCATAAGAAGACGCGTAGGACGAGGCACACTTGCTTGGTGAAGAGACAGGAAGTGCATCACAGTCCTGGGAATTAGGATAGGCTTGAACAGCGTTTGGACGTATTTTGTGGGCTAGTTAATAATAATTGTATATATGTATATATGAAGGTGTAGGATATCCCAAATATGATTGTATCGGTGGACATGTGAATCCCAGCAACCGAAGTTACGATACAAAAGGCATTAATCGAGTAAGGGTACCGAAGTTCGAGTGACAGCAAGAGTAAATGGTACAAGTGTTGCAAAGTAAGCTATTATTATTCTACTATAGATTGAGGTTGGGAATAAGGATATGAGACGAAGTATAAACGGATAATGGTATAGGTACACCCCAAAAGGGGGGAAGCAGGTGAGAGGAATGCAAGGATGAGATAGAGACAGTTGATACGGTGATATGTTGGATATGGATGTTTGGATTACAAATGAAACCCCCTTCATGGAAATAAGTCAGGGAGATCGGAAAACCAACAATAAGTGTATAAGAATCAGGATGGTGTTTGAGGCGGTGTGAGAAGTCTTGCAAAAACCTCGAACGACAGGACACTAGAAAATGGACGTATATAAAGAGAACGAGGATGATGAGAGAATGATATTGGATAACTTAAGAGATAATGTGAAGGATAGCGCTAGTTATAAAAAGGGAGCTCCCCGAGGTGCTTATGCGACCCATAAAGATTAGTTGAACATTCGAGGACGAATGTTCGAAAGAGGAAGGATGTTATACCTCGCATTTTGCACATTTGAATATTTCGAGCTAATGGCGGGAGGTTAAGGACAAGTTATATTTTCGGTTTCGTTTGAATGCGCAAGTCGCTTATGGTATTATTGGTATGGGTTATTAAGGGCAAATTTGGAATTTGGAAATTTTTATTTATGACTTGTAGAAAAAAAAAAGTTTTGTAGCCATCCAAGTTGGAGTGGACTATGGCCCACATGGATGCAAGGTGCATGTGAGGAAAAGATGACCAAGTAACCATGAAAGTCATCTTTTATTATTTAGAAAATTCAAGAAGCTTGGAGAAAGAAAAAGAAAAATCTAGAAAAAAAAAAAAAAGAAAGAGAAGGGGGTGGCCGGCCATGTGCATGGCCATGTGCCCCTTTATGTGTGTATATATATATATAAGTGGTGTGTGAAATAAGACATGAACCACCATCATTTTGCTCCTAGAACTTCTAGAAAAATCAAGAGAAAGAAAAGAAAAGAAAAGAAGGAGAAAAACGGCCAAGAAGGAGGGGGCTGGTTCGAATTGATCAAAAAAAAAATTATTCTCTTCATGTTTTCATACTAAATGGAAGGTCCTCTATCATATGGAGTGGTTGTTGGAAGAGGAAAAACCATTTGTATTGCAAGGAGCATGTCCTAGCCGAAAAAAAGAAGTGAAGGAACAAGGTAAGGTTCAATCTTTCTTGCATGTTTTATAGGTGTTTATGCATGTTGTGATGTGTAGAAAGGAATAAAGTTCATGAGATTGTGGTGTTGTGTTGTATGGCCGTGTATATGTAGTATGGCATAGAAGTGAAAAACTAATTTATTTAGCTTGTTGGATGATGTATTATGAATGGTTGTGCATGTTGTAATGTAAAGGAATGGATGAAACTCATTAAGTTGTGTGTGTGTGTGTTGGCCGAAGGCATGGGTGGTTTGTGTAGAAAAGATGAACTAAATGCTATTTAGTGTTCTAGTGATGTTGTGGCGAACATTATGATGAAAGAATGGATGTTTGATGACTCAAGTTGAAGTTATAAATTGTGTGGGCTGATTTGGAGCTTAATGTGATGTTAATATAGTTTCTTGAATTTATGAAAATATTGTTGAAGACGTATGGAATTGTGGACATAAGTCTATGAATTTGAAAGTAGAAAATGTGTTATGAATGTTTCTTGTTGAAGTTGGAGGATTTGGGTAGCCTTGGATTATTATGAGTATTATGGTTTTGTTAGAATAATTGTTGACATTATTGTTGATAGTTTGGCCGGGTTGAATTCTAAAAGGGTTGTTGTTGATTGAAATTGGCCAAGTTGAACTTGGTGGGATGGCGCGATTACGGGGAAATGCGTCGAAATTTCGTAGACAAGTGTCAACTCAAGATTTAACCTCTAAAGGTTCTAATCACTATTTGGTATATGTGACCAATTTGTAGATTTTGGCGAAATTGGAAGCTGAATTTGGAGCGGCGTACAAGGCGGAAAAGGTATGTAAGGCTTCATTCTTCTTCCTTTGTCATGTCTTAGAGGTAATAGGCTTGAATACGTGTCTTGGGGACTACTCTAATTCTAGAAATCCGAGCTTGAATTTGACTACTATTCATTCAGTAGAATTGAATTAAATGCTTATGAATAGTTGAAAGAATTGTCTAAACACCTAGAACTTGCATGAATAAGATCCGACTACCCTAAAACTCTCATAAGTAATGTCATGAAATGTATCATACGTAAATTGTGTACGCCGCCTCATTCGACCGAGGTGGGCCCACTATTCCCAAATTCCTTTCTATTGTCCCGTTTGGCTTATCTCCGTACTATAGCTAATGGAAGTTCTTGGTTATCATTCCGACTATCAAACAATAGCTGTGTTAACTAAACCCTTGACCCCAAGGCATGATTTTCCTTACTAAAAGTTTACAAGTGTTTTCCAAAAAATTCATCTTTCTTCAAAAACCAAATTTTACAATATTGAAAGTCTTAATGACTAAAACGATGACTATGGTTCTATGATGATAATGATGATGCCAGATAAGAGAAGAAGTATATGATGAATATGTCAAGGATATGTTCTTACCACGAATATGACGATATGGAATGTTAAGCTATTTCTTGAGTTTCCGCTCTTACCATGAATGATGACTATTTTTAAAAGATCCTAAGGTATATGAGATGCTGCCTTATGGCCCTATCCTATGTTTGCTCATGATGTCACTCCCCATTGATAGTCTCGCCTTATTACTAGTTCTTTCAAGGTGAGATAAAGCGCCCATGATTATTCCATAATACAATCGGAGATTACCGACCTTACGTCACTCCGATAACGTTATAGCTTTTCTTTGGGCTCCGCATGTTATGATATATATATATATATATATATATATATATATATATATATATATATATGTATATGTATATGGGGAAGATGGGGAAAAGGGCAGAGCGCTATAGACGCTGGGTTACACACGGTACATGTATCCGTATTTAGCATGACATCATCCCGGACGCGGGATGCCCGGACGCGGGATATATATACATTTATGGTTAAATGGATCGGCTGCCGACGCCTCGGCAATATACCATGTTATATTTTCTATGTATATGAAAGAAATGTTTTTCAAAGACAGCTTAACATGCATGGCATCCGCCCCCAGGGGCACTCAGATACACAGGTTACCCTGCTATCCGATGATATGTTCTATGTTTCCATGCAGTTATTGTTCACATGTACAGGTCATTCCTTTATCTCACGATATGATATCCCGTTATTATTCATGCTTATATCACTTACTATGTTACTATTCATGCCTTACATACTCAGTACATTGCTCGTACTGACCCCTCTTCTTCGGGCGTTTCGTGCCGCGCGGTACACCCGGATGGTGATAGCATAGAAGGTGTCCGGAGTTGGTAGGCTCCACTTGTCCTGAGGCTTTGCCGAGTCGAGTATATGTGCCATGATGTTTTGTTCGGAGTTAGAGACTTTAGCAGTCGTAGTGCTTCGGGTTGTCATGTGTAAGCGGCTCCAGCAGTCGATATGCTATTATGTTACGTGTCACGAGTCTTATATGAAACCAGATGTTACTTATGAAAAAAAAAATTCTATGTATTCCTTTCTAACGGATTCACAAGTTCATATATGTAATAAGAGTCAGCGGGTTCGCTCGGCTCCGAACATGGGGTCGGGTGCCCATCACACCCTAATAAAGTCGGGGTGTGACAATATAGTAGCCTTGTCGGCTCGTGTGTGGCTGGGACATTCCCCTATATTATGATAGCCTTACCGGCTTATGTGCGATGTTATCTATTGAAAGTTGTAACTCCTCAGGAGACAGGTTGCTATGATATGTATATATATGCGATAGATTTGAGGCGACGTCTTGCCTTTTTGTATATAAGTTCTTATCATGATAGTTGTGGATTGATTATAGTAACAGGCGTATACGAGTGTCCAGCTCGGGCACTAGCCACGGCCTACGGGGTTGGGTCGTGACATTCATCATGATTGCTGTATGGATCACTTGTTGATGATATTGGTGGACTGTGTGTGGCACAACTTGAACTTGATATTATTCGTTGTTTGTACTTGCATCGTTCCATATTCATTTCATATCATCTTATTATGCTGTGTGACTGGCACTATTGATGGAAATGAGAAGAAACATTGATGAATATGGAACATGGTAAGTCACCTCTGAGTTGTGTGCGGAGGGGCTAATATGGAACACCGATATTGCGATACTTGGGTCCTCTGAGCTGTGTGCAAAGTGACGGTACTTGGACTTTGTGGGTCCTTTCACAATGGGTTGTCTTTGCCCGGCGTGGATTATGCTTGGGGTTGCTTATGATTTGGATACTGTGTTAGTCATATTCTTGGATTATATTTGATATGGGCTATGTTACAACCCACCCTCTCGGAGCATGAGCACGCCACGTAGTTCACTATATTAATGGAATATCGGAGACGTCCCGTGAAATCTTGAAAGGTACATCAATGGGAAGTACGTAACAATGAAGTAAAGGATGAGTTATGATCTCGTAAGTCGTAACCGGGAAGGACAACGTTGAAAGCAGGGGACCTGACCTTATCAAGTATAATTAATGATAAATATCATATATGGGAAGTTTCGGAAGGTTCCAGGATCAGGCGGAGGGAAGAAAAGAAAGTTAATGGGACTTTGGAAGAAATTGGTGAAATTTTGGAAGCAAATTTTGGTCCAAATAGATGGGAGTATAACATTTAGCATACAAGGAGTTTTGAGATTATTCAAGAGCCTAAAATGAAGTTCGTCGAGTCTAGTTTCCAACGCAACAAATAGTTGGTCAATACAACATCGAAGTAGGGAGTTATGAGCATTTTAAAACGAACTGCCAGAAGCTCGCGAACCTATGCGAAAATTCTAGAAACCCCTTAAAAGCCCACTAATTTCAGCCCATTAAGCCAAACCCGATCCACACACATATAAATAGCGCACTAACTCACCATATCAACCCCAAAACATCAGATTTACATCCATAAGCAAACCTTTGAGAGATTAGGGGTATTTTGGCACATATTTTGGTAAGATCTAGTGGAGATTAAGGCTGGGGAGGTGCGTAACGCTTCGTAGACCTCGGATTTTCCATCGTGGTGTCGTAGGAGGAGGTGGAACCCCTCCATGCAATCTGGTCCTTGAAGTTTCCAAGACAAATTAAGGTAAATCCCACTCCTTCTTTGGTAATTGAGTTAATCCGTAGCAATACTCGCTAGATTATCGCATATTAAGTTGAATTGATCGGAAAAGTGAGATTATCCTCGTTGTGGGTGTTACGGGTGGACTCATATGAATATTGGTTTGAATGGAGGTTGTGGATGTTGATTTTTTAGTATGATCAGCAACAAGGTAAGACGCTTTATTCCGAGGAGCATTCAACCATAGATCTGACTATAACAAGTGTATTAGAGAGCAACAACCCAAGAATTAAGGTCATGATGTGCCGGGCATTTATGGCACATTCAAGCCCTTTTTACGAGAAGTTTTACTTGTTTTTAAGCAAGTCGGCGTCTATTTAATGTGTTTTTAGTGTTTTTCAGGTAACGGAGCTTGATTCGGAATGAAAACGAGTTGAAAGTGCGAAGTAATGGTCGTAAACTACGGACCGTATTCTTAAACACGGGCCGTATTCACGAGCGTATTAAAGAATAAGAAGAACC
>NW_026717699.1:0-28173 GCF_029784015.1 Lycium ferocissimum | reverse complement strand
ACGTCCCCCCGAGATCCCCCTCTCACATTTTGGGGGACCCCCCCTTTTACCGTTTCCCGGGATCCCCTGGAACCGTGAGAACCACCGCAACCCTCGACCGAGCGTCGCCCCTTTCCGGGCACCACCTCGACCCCCGCTTTTGTCCGAGTCCTCCGTGGCCGATAATCCCGTCCGGGGGGGAACACCCCCCAAAGAAATATCCAAAGGCCCAATGAAAAATAGATGGGGAGGAGACGAAGGCCGAAAACCGAAGCCGGGACCCGAAAAAAAAACCCCTTCTATGGGGTCAAAAAAAGAACCCCGCACCCTTCTCCGGGTGGCTAAAGGATTAGCCCGAAAGGGTTTAGGCACCGGGTGGCCAAAATATGGCCGAAAAGGTTAGGCCCAACCGGCGCCCTCGAACTAAAACCCAAACCATAACCCCACCGACGCGGTCTCTTATCACCACCACCCCAAAACCCAGGGGCCTTAGCACCCCCAACCCAAAGAATCTCGGGCGACGGACCGGAAGGAAGCCCTCGGGCCCTTCTATCCGGGGCAAGGAGTCCGAAAACCGGCCCCGTCACGACCCAACCCCGAAAAGGTGACTATGCCCGAGCTGGGCACCCAAACACATTCATCAAATCCGAATCACATACAGATAGCTTATACGTATACAAATATCAGACGCTGTCTCAAATTATCTCAAATTGTCTCAAACACATCTCAAACACAAAAATATATATATCAGAAGCCCGCAAGGCTATCAAATGGCGCATCGGCCCAAAACATGTACAAATGCAAGCCGACAAGGGTCCCCAATTGGCGAATGGGATCCCCCTTAACATAAAAATACAAGCACACCCGTACTTTTTTTGGGCATAACCCACATAAAACGTCTACGACCTCTAAACGCCCCCCGGTAATCATATGAGGGGACGGGCCCCCCCCGCCGTCCCCCCCGAACAAACTCATAAAAGGCACCGAACGAATATATACCAAAATGTGGGCCCGAAAAGGGGGAGCACTCCAAAAAAATGAAAAGGGTGCCCCAGACCGGCGGATCACCGAACCGTGCATCCGTACCTCCGGCAGAAACCCAACCCCCGAAGGGGGGGCCGACGAAATATGTACCGAGTAGCAAAGGTAAAGCCGAAAAAAACCGAGTCATAATCGAAAACAAGTACGTAAAGTAAACGCGTTTCAAAATATCAAAATGTTTACTTTCAAAATACAAATCATGCATGTGCTCAGCGGTCGCTCGCCCGTCATCGCGCGCTTATAACACAAGATAACAATTTAAAGTTTTAAATTTCCGTAACCTCGTCGCACATCATAACACAAAGATAACGCTATACACAAGATAACACCAAATATAAGCGGAACCCGCCTTCAATGTAGGTGCTCGCGAACCATAACACAAGATAACACCGCAGTATAACAAAGCGCGCACGACAACGTAATCGGTCCGGACTCCGCGAAAGATACACCGTAACGCACGAACAGTAGTCGTGAGTAACCATATGCATAAAATCATTATCATAGACTCAAATGATAAGTAAAATGACCATACTTAGAAATCGAAATAATAACCAAATCAAATTCTTTCAAAAGTCAATGATTACAAAAAAAGAAGAGTCGCGGGACCCACGGATGGGTGTCGACCCGAGTCGGGCCCGCCATGGAAAAAAACATACTCATCATACGCCATACAATCTCCTATGAACATATCGAGGCAATCCGAGCTCTTCGTGAAAGATACGGCGTTCGTAGTTACTGCGAATTTTTTTAAGAACAAAACTTTTTATGTAACATTTGAAAATCAAATTTTCCAAAGACATAAGGGCCAATATTTGATCATATCAAACATACGAATTCCAAGAAACAAATAAGAGTCATACACATGCTCCTGGATTGCGAGAATAGAATTTTCTCGAGGCTCCGTGTCATAGCCTATTTGTAACTAAGGCATGCCAGCATAGTTATGGTTGAGCTTACATACCTCGTCCGCTCTCAAAGCTAGTCCAAACTCAAGATAATGCCAACCTACGCATCGTGCCTCCAAGGTTCACAAATACGTCAACGGATATCAAATATTAGCTATAATCCATATTTAGGCATTTAATTCCAAACCAGCACTAAATTCTACAGAATTCCGATTTCGTAAATAAAACCAACCCCGAGAATTTAACTTGCCAAATCAACAACACCAACACCAACAACTAACCTAGCAACATCAATAATCAATCCGAAAAGCAATATAACATTGGTTACCCCTTTTTACATCGTTCAACAACATTCATAATATTCAATTCAACGTTTACATTCAAGCCAACATAAACGCTCATACATTCCAATACTAACCCGAACCCATACCAACAATATTCAAAGACATTTTAAATAATTCATACAATATTTCAAACATCCCAAACAACATCCCAACTCACCCGAAAACTGCCCAAACCCGAGAACAACATCCGTAACACATTTCCAACTCGATTACACCAACACCACCCTCTAACAATGTCATTCTCATAAATATAAATTACATTAAATGTACAATAATCCTCCAAATCAGCCCATACAATTACAACATCAATCTTGAGTCATTAAACTCTCATTTCCAACATAGAATTCACAACGACAACATTCAAAATTCCAAATAGACTTTATCCATTCTCATTCACACAACATGGCCCTATATTCGGCAACACTACACACACATATCTTGATGATTCTCGTCCATCTCTTCTTCACTCTACAACAATTAAAACATGCTAGCTAGAATCTAATTCATTACTCCTACACAACACAACACACACACACTACCATACATCACACACGCACGCTCAACTCCAACATACTATATTTCGCTTAATTTCATCCATTTTAAGATACTCACAAATACGCATACACCATTCATAAATAATATAAAACATGATTAAATCTTACCTTTCTTCTTTAACTTCACAAATAGGCTGTGGTTAGCTAGGATGAAAAATCTACGGTTCGACGTCCAACAACACTTCCACGTTACTTTCAGACCTCCACTAGTGGATTTGCGACCAAGGAAATATTTTTGGGATGGCTAAAATTGACTTGGTTTTTCTTGGTCTTGGTCGAGAGCCTCCTTGTGCTCATCCAAGGTTCTTGTCTTTTTTTTTCTAAGTGTTGAATGAAGATGAATGACTTGTGTCATCTTTTATGCTAATATAAGATTTATACATGTAACCATGGCCCACACATGTTGACCAATAAAATTACCTACAAAATGTGTGGGAACATGTCTTATTTTGCCTGATTTCAAACTTTCAATTATTCCATTTTTGGTCCCAAATTTTTCTAAATGTTCCATGCCAACAAATTCATGAACAACTTATGTCTTAAAATAAAGTCGAAGGTCAAAAGTCCCGACTTTGTATCCCGGGATGGTTTTGTCCCTAACTTATCATAGTTAAACTGGATTGCCCCAACGTATAAAATACGGGATATAACAGAAGCTCTCTTAGAACCTTTACCACCGTTACACCTCGTATCTTCGAAGAGCACTTATCAAATTTGAAATATAAGTACGTTGAGTTATGGTTAAGTAAAACCACTTTGGAATGTAAAGATCAAGCATTATTAAGTATATTTAATGAGTGAAGGATGTATATAAGTTATACCGGAAGGTTTTATAAGGAAATGAATGGGAGAAATGGAGTGGTACGACTTTGGAGAAAGGATGGGTGAAGTTTTGTGTGAAAATTTTAGTCCAACTTGAGGGGCGAATATCTCTTAGCATATGAAGTGTTTTGAAATGAAACAAAAGCCTAAAATGAAGTTCGTCGAGTCTAGTTTCCAACGCAATAAATCGCTCATTGATAGGACATCGAATAGAGAATTATGGACGTTACAAGTTCGACCGAGCAGGTAAAAACGCGTGCCACAAGATCAAGCATACAAGAATCCGATCGTCTGATGCATAAAGAAAATGCTACAGTGCCCCCGACCCGAATTTGAACCTTATAAAAGGGGCAAAACCCCATTTTTTTCACCCAAAAAATCAGATTGGGAGCTCAGCACATATAGGGGTATTTTGGTCATAAAAAGTTGAGAGAATTGAGTGATTTTAGCTAATCAAGGCTCGGATAGTGCGTAGTTGTGATCACGGTATTAACTTGCGTTGGATTTAGCTTGTATTCAAGGTGGAATCTTGAAGATATTATCATTTTAACAAGAAAAAGATATGAATCTTTCTATTTTGGTATTATTTAAGGCTTATTTACGGAGATAAAGTCGTTAAATAATTGTATAGTAAGTGGGTTAGTTACGGAAGTTGAAAAACAGCGTGTGGGCTGTTTTTTATGGTATATATTAGTCTGAAATGATGTTATTGATGTTGGTATTGTTGTTGTTGTTGGTTGCTTGAATTGAGGTTTCGGGCTAGGCATATAAAACGGGGGAGATGTTTGCCCCATTTCCCAGATATAAAATAGTTAATTTGAAAACTTAGGACAAGTGTATGGTGATGAGTCTAACGTTAGTGTAATTGCTCTCGAATGTATATTTACGATCTCGGGCGGATAAGCGTAACTAGTAGGAAGTCGAACAGGTATGTTAAGGCTCGTCCCTTTCTTTCAAAGGCATGATTCCATAAATGTTTCCATAACCTCATTGATTTCAAAAGCTAGAAGTTCATAATTCCTAAAGCTTCTCATCATGTTAAAGATGAGAATGATTCTATGATGATTACAGTGAAAATGATGATTTTATGTTCAAAGGTCTCAAGTTATGATTTCAACGATGATATGAAAATGTTGAGCTATTTCATGATTGTCTCAATTTATTTCATTGCTGTTGATCTCACCTTATAAATTGTTCCTCCAAGGTGGGATAAAGCGATAGTTTTCATTTGAACTCCTATGCATGCCATGAGTATAATATATGTATATGGCTATTTTGTGACATTACGGAGAGCTACTATTATTTCATTTTGATTATCGCACTCATTTTCATTCTTCATGTATATATATAAAGCACATCCGATGTGTGGTACCGTGACCTTTTGTTGTGTATTACAAGGCCCACTTGACGAGGGAGTGATCTTTGTGGCCCTTGTTGTGATGTGTGTATATATATGGCACAATTGATAGGGGTGTCTTTGTGCCACTTTGTTGTGATATGTATATGTATGTCACGATTGACGGGGTGTCTTGTGGCCTTTGTTGTGATGTGTATATATATGGCACGCTTGACGGGGGGTGTCTTTGTAGCCTTTGTTGTGATGTTTATATATATAGCATGCTTGACCTGGGGTGCTGTGTGGCCTTTGTTGTGATGTGTATATGTATGGCACGGCTTGGACGCGGGGTGACGCCGGCCTTTGTTATGATGTGTATATATATGGCACGGTTGGCGGGGGTGACGTGGGCCTTTGTTGTGGTATTTCTATAGATATATGTATTTCTTTGATATAGCTATACTGATGCATTTATTTTGCCCATTCATTGACATGTCTCAAATGTTTCCAAGATTTTATGTAGATGTCGATTTCATGCCTTACATACTTAGTACACTATTCATACTGACCCTCTTTCTTCGGGGGCTGCGTTTCATACCCGCAGGTACAGATACTCAGTTTGGTGATCCTCCGGCTTAGGACTTCTGCCCAGCCGCTTGGAGAGCTCCATTGTTCCGGAGCTTGAGTTATTTTGGTACAGTTCCTTTTGACATAGACTTGGTTATACTCTTAGAGGTCTGTAGACATATGTGGGTTGTGTATATACGATTTGTTCAGCTATATCGATGTAGTTCGTCTTGGATGTCCCCGTGTATAGTGGCAGCCTTGTCGGCTTGCATATTTGTTATGTTTTGTGTCATGACCCGGCTACGGGCCATGCGGGTATCCGGGGCTAACTACCGAACACCGCTCATTCTGTTACTCATCTGCTCTCATTCATAATATCCGCTCATGATCATAGAAAACTATTATCATTTGAAACATATTTACTTTATATACATAAGCCCTTCGGCTATCAAAATAATATATATACATGCATATACATGAAAGACTGTGAGACCATACTACCCACACTGCGTATCTACGAGCCTCTACTGGAGTACCAGACATATGGACGGGACAGGACCCCGTCATGCCCAAAACATGAATACATACATATGTACCAAAAGAATAGTCAATGGCACCTCCAGAAAAGTGGAGTGCTCTCAATCAGCTAATTGCTCCTACGAGTCTGGATCGCCTCCCTGTCTACCTGTGGGCATGAACACAGCGTCTAAGGAAAACGGACGTCAGTACGAACATTGTACTGAGTATGTAAGGCAGGAATGAAGTAAACATGATAAGGAAATCATAAGTCATAAGATGAAGACATAACCTGCGTACTCTTTGAATGGATACATTTTATACCTATATCATACGTAGCATATCATGTGGACTACCATAGTGTGTACATCATCATATCATACATACATCATCATACCAATCATACATCATCATATCGTTAACCCGCGTCCGGGTAACCATCATATGCAGCCCACTAGTGGTGATCGTGTCCGGCCTTCTAGGCGCGGTGGAATCATAGCAGCCCGCAGTAGCGGTGACATGTCCGGCCATATAGGCACGGTGGAATCACTAGCAGCCCGCCGTAGCGGTGACATGTCCGGCCAATTAGGCGTGGTGGAATCACATCGTCGTACATCTCATATACTTATCATCATACATTTCATAGGTACATTATAAGCTAAACATCATCACACATATCATAGACTTATCATTATTAATTATCTTGTAGGCATATCATGGCTTTATCATAACTTAGCATCATTACTTATATATGTATATCATCAAAACATACATTAGGACTTGAAGGCGACTGTAGCTATGTCGGGGTGACATAAGGTCGTGAACCCTTGATTACATTATGGAGTAATAATACGCGTTATATCTCACCTTGGAGGGACTAACGTTGTAAGGTGAGTACACATAAGGAAAACATCAATAAATCGTAGTCGACATCATATCATGAACTCTAGAATCTTTAGACTTAAGCTTATCATTATCATTATCGTACTCATAGTATATCTCGTTTTTCATAAGGCTATTCATGAACAAGGACTCTTAGTTTTCTTGAAGATAGGAGATTCATGAAGAAGAAGGAAATTCATGTCATAAGATTCATGCCATAGAAATAAAGGTTTAGCCTTACATACTTTCGTCGTTTAACTATTCTATTGCTTGCTCGTTCTCCTTTAATGCTCACGTCTTTACCTTCAAGAGAATTCGTATCGACATTAGCTAAATAATTATAAGAACGTGCTTGCTAATGCTAGAGAAAATGTGACAGCATTTCCTTTGTTTATACGACTTCCGCCATATTCCATATCAACTCCCAAACATTCGTAACAACAATCGTCATTCGTTTACATTATTCGCATTTCATAGCTTACCTCCAATTCTCCATAATCATGACCAAAGTTCCTCATCGCGTTCTTGCACATATAATACTTATTCCATGTTCTAAATATCATTCATAACGTATTTACAATCTCAATATATCAATATCCACAACCCAATCCAATTTCTATTCAACAATGACACTATTGTCACATTTATGACCCATTTCATATATTCTTGTACAATCCAAGTGTTTCATCTTTACAATACTCCAAACATCATAAAAAATACCATAAAACTTACCTTAAATATTTTAGGAACAAGCCTTGAGTGGAATACTCTTCTTATACCAAAAACCCTAGTTCACTTATCTTGAGATTTCTTAGCTTGGATGAACTTTGATGAATTTCATACACTTGATTCACTTGAATTCTTGATATTGATCTTTGATTTCCTTTGTTTTATTGTGGATGAAATATATGGAACCTTCTAGAGGTCTTGAGAGGGATGAAGAAAATGTGGGAAATGAATTTAATGAAGTGGGATCACTCTTATATAATTAAAACTTGTTCAGCTCGTCGGGACTTCCACGGACCCTTCCACGGTCCGTGGAACATTATATGGGTCGTGGAATTCGTCGTGGTTCATGACCAGCCAATCACCATTTCTGCTGGGACTTCCACGGACCCTTCCACGGTCCATGGAACATTCTATGGTCCGTGGAACTGGCCGTGAAACCCACAGTTTCACCGAAGTTGTTCTCGTCGTCTCGTTTGATCTCCAATCCTTATGGAACCTTCTTGACACTTATTTAGCACTTCATTAAAAATTTAAAGGACATTATAACTCTTCTCCAAAACATTATTAATCCATCATTAACTCGTTACTCACGAATCCTTTCCGATACTTATCGTATACATTGCCTTCTCTTGGCAACTTTCTTGTCTAACATCGAATGTCTTTGAAATATTAATTAAGGTCATCAAATGCTATTTTCTTACTTATTGAAATACCATACTCTTCGTGCTCTTCGCTAGTCTATTCACTGTGCATCAACGGAAATTTTTTCGAGGTGTAACATTCTTCCCTCCTTAAGAACATTCATCCTTGAATGTTAAGTCGTCGGGAATTCTATAAAAATTTCGCCAGAGCCTCCCCTGTAATATGGTACTACCATCCTGTCACAACAAGCCATAATAACATTGCCTCACAGGGCCACAACATAATAGCAACATAAATTGGCCACACACGACCCATTTGCATAAAAGAAAAGCATACATACCTCAAAATCTCGATATCTCATCATAAATTTCTTCCGGAGGCTGAAATAGATTCGGGTATGTGGATTTCATCTTCTCTCCCGCCTCCCAAGTTATTTATTCTCGATGTTATTCCGCCACTAGACTTTAACTAAGGCCACCTCCTTATTTCGAAGTCTTCGTACTTGCCTGTCTAAGATGGCAATAGGCACTTCTTCATAAACTAGCTTTTCTGTCACTTGGACGTCATCTATTGGTACAATCTTCGTAGGATCTCCAACACATTTGCGGAGCATTGAGACATGGAAAATTGGATGGACTAATTCAAGTTCTGAAGGTAGATCTAATTTACAAGCTACTTTGCCTACTTCGCGTACAATCTCATGAGGCCTAATGTATCGGGGACTAAGCTTCCCCTTCTTGTCAATTCTTATAACGCCCTTCATTGGCGACACTTTTAAGAATACCCAATCTTTCACTTGCAGTTCTAAGTCTCGTCGATCCTTTTTCTTGCTCAATAATGATATTAAGTCTTACATGGTTTGCAAATCTATCCCACCTTCTTTCTTCCATGTGACCATGAGAATGGTATTGATTTACGTCTGTAGAGTCTAGATAAATTCAATCCGAGATGTCTTGTCATAGGTGTCCCTCGTCGACTCATTCAAGACTTCATAATTTTTGAGAATTTCATACCCCTTTGGTAAGCTGTTGGAAATTCGCTATGACCACAATGATGCAAAATGAAAGTTCCCAGGCGTAATATTCCTCCGGTAAAACCCCCTTTTTAATGATCCTATAGAATTCTTAAGTAATCTAAACCCCCCCTCAGGGCTATCGTAGGGAACATATAACACATACTTATATCACATCCAGCGTGATCGTCCTATTTGTCCTTAATGATAATTCCGGCTCAACATTTCGACTTAATTTACCATGTTCTCCCTCAACTGACCCGGAGTACCACCAACACACTATTCTTATTTACCCCCCTACTCCTCTTTCTATGCATCCCATCGATTTCATTCTCGGTATGTAAATACTTACAGGTTACATAACCTTTCTTGTGCGATTCGCGTACAAACATCTAATCTTATCCGCAACTTCCCTTCCTTTGGTCCGTTCTATTTTACGTATCTCACACATACCAAAACTCTTTTATCTATCTTATGTAACTTATATCGTCCTGCTCTTTTCTCTCCTTTATTAGTCCCCTGATTATCACATCTTATAATCTCTTATAGAAAACTTTATGTCCTTTCTTAATTGTCACTTATAAATAGCAATATCATTAACAACGATTCTACTCTCAATTTCCCTCGCCTCTATTCCAGTATAGCATCGCTATCCTTTACAATATTCCTCGAGTTATTTTCTCTCAATGTCATTTTGTTCGAGGCCTTCATGAATGATTTATCGTACAGTCTCAGATACCCGCTCAATTCTTGTTCATTTATTCACTAGCTATTAGACTCCCTTTTGCAAAACTCTCACTTCCCGTTTTAGAGTCTATATCTATCACACCTTAAGATTCATCGTTTCAATATATATACTGGTATTTTCCTCACTCGCTTCCCCCCTTTAAGGGTCTTACTTCTACCATTATATAATCCGTTTACTCATTTTCATATCTTGATTTCATATATATCCCTTACTATACTACATCTCATCCATGTCGTTTCCCATAATTTGTAGCCACGATAATTCATGTATAAAATCTTAACATACTCATCTTGTAGTTTTGTAATCAAGTAATACAACCGACATAGCAATCCTAACAAGGATGTATTTTACTTAGCTCAACCTTCAGTTATGAGTCAATGTCTACATCCGCTTCAATAACTTCTGTCTCATAGGGATACTCAGATAGTGGTCTATCTAGCTATCCATACCATCCATGGAATGTCACGTATCCCGTCCTTCGATGCCCAGAGTTCACTCACAGCATCATCTTTCCCTTCTCTTCCCATCTCCGGTTATTCCTTCCTTCCTTATAATCGACCTATAGTAACCGTAAAATGCATTTTCCCTTAAACCCGCCATTTTTGTGTTCAAGGATCTAAGTCTCATGCACCTCTAATACCCCTTATTGCCTCGTACTCTTTTACTCTTGTGTTGCACTCAACATTGTTTTCGAAACCAATCGTAATCATGTCGTATTCGTTGTTGCTGATAGCCTTATCATATTCGTTGTTGCTGATAGCCTTACTCCATCGCTTTATCATTGTATGGTAAACTCGTAATTCATGGCCACATTTTTTCTCTCCAAGTTATTCCTTTATATACTTTACTCGTTCTGTCTTAGTGGAGGATATTCGTAGGAGATGCGTCTTCCTTTTCTCATAACACGACTATTTTCTTAAGCACGCGTACTTCGTATATTTCCTCTTCCTCCTATACCCGTACTTATTCCTCTACATTCTTTCCTCTTCAATTTGCCTTATTACCTCCCTTTTTATAATCGGTCCTTTATTTCTCGAACAAGGAATCCTACTCTTAACTCAGTACCGCTTTGTCCTTTAGAATATATTGCCCTTATACACTCCGTTCTCAATCACTCATTGCTGGCCTTCTCTCCTCTTTGCGATAATTCTGTCTACGGTTCCCGCAATTTCTTTTAAATTCCTGGGAAAATTTCGGCAGGGTTTCTCTTGTAAAAATAACCATCCTAAACCTGCACATAGCCCAAAAGAAAGCACGTCCCATGCCTTAATAGGAAATATATCTGGACACACACAATACGCAACTCAGCAACACAAGATCACTTACCATTAAAGGATATAAATAATAGAGCTTGTCTCATAAGTTGTGCCTGCGCACTCGGTCTAGAATTCCAATATATATTTATACCTTCACACAATATTATATATATCCCACACAGTCAATCAGCTTACTTGTAAATCACGATTCTGGCTATCACTAGGTCACTAACAAATATAGTCATCTCAATTGATTGGGTTGGCTTAATTTTTATACATATATATATATTTATATATATATATATATATATATATATATATATATATATATATATATATATATATATATATATATATACGTGGGACAACACATCGGGAGTAATATATGACGGCGTAGGACCCGAATCATTCGGTGCATACATATCATAAGAAATTCTGCTAATATAGCGGCTCCGGGACAATATCGACGATGGAGCTAGCTACAAACCGGACCTTATCTCCACGCCCGGACAATGCAAAAGTATGGCACCGGGATCCGAACTCGTGGCACGAATATTTCTCTTTGATCTCTATCACCTCCTGGATTATCGGCGGCCTCCGCCTAGGAGAACCGGGAACTCGAGACTCGATGAAGAGCACCTAACTCCCGTAGATCCATCAAACCTTATCTTTACCACGTAGCGATGGACAATTGCACCTAAAGTGGCCTGGACGAGCACAGGCATAACAAACATCTGAACCCAAGCGGCACGGTCCCCATTTTTGTCACGACCCGGCTACGGGCCATGACGGGTATCCGGGGCTAACCACCGAACACCGCTCATTTTGTTACTCATCTGCTCTCATTCATAATATCCGCTCATGATTATAGAAAACTATTATCATTTGAAACATATTTACTTTATATACATAAGCCCTTCAGTTATCAAAATAATATATATACATACATATACATAAAAGACTGTGAGACCATACTACCCACAGGGCGTATCTACGAGCCTCTACTAGAGATCTAGTATATGGACGAAAGATGACATTTTTCCTAAATGCCCAAAACATGAATACATACATATGTACCAAAAGAATAGTCAATGGCACCTCTGGAAAAGTAGAGTACTCTCAATCAGCTAATTGCTCCTACGAGTCCGGATCGCCTCCGAACATCGCTCATTCTATTACTCCGTGGACATGAACACGGCGTCCAAGGAAAACGGATTATCATTTGAACATTGTACCGATATGTAAGGTAGGAATGAAGTAAACATATATATAGGAAATCATAAGTCATAAGATGAAGACATAACCCACGCGTACTCTTTGAATGGATACATTTTATACCTATATCATACGTAACATATCATGTGGACTACCACAGTGTGTACATCATCATATCATACATACATCATCATACCAATCATACATCAATCATACATCATCATATCGTTAACCCGCGTCCAAACATTGTAACCATCATAAGCAGAATGAAGACCATGGTGATCGTGTCCCGCCTTCTAGGCGCGGTGGAATCATTTTATACCCGCCGTAATGGTGACATGTCCAGCCATATAGGCACGGTGGAATCACAAGCAGCTCGGCGTAGCGGTGACATGTCCTGCCAATTAGGCGCGGTGGAATCACATCGTCGTACATCTCATATACTTATCATCATACATTTCATAGTTACATTATAAGCTAAACATCATCACACATATCATAGACTTATCATTATTAATTATCTTGTAGGCATATCATGGCTTTATCATAACTTAGCGTCATTACTTATATATGTATATCATCAAAACATACATTCGGACTTGAAGGCGACTGTAGCTACGTCGGGGTGACATAAGGTCGTGAACCCCCGATTACGTTATGGAGTAATCATAAGCGTTATATCTCACCTTGGAGGGACTAACGTTTTAAGGTGAGTACACATAAGGAAAACATCAATAAATCGTAGTCGACATCATATCATGAACTCTAGAATCTTTAGACTTAAGCTTATCATCATCGTTAACGTACTCATAGTATATCTCATATTTCATAAGGCTATTCTTGAACAAGGACTCTTAGTTTTCTTGAAGACAGGAGATTCATGAAGAAGAAGGAAATTCATGTCATAATATTCATGCCATAGAAAGAAAGGTTTAGCCTCACATACCTTCGTCGTTTAACTATTCTATTGCTTGCTCGTTCTTCTTTAATGCTCAGTTTCAGTCTGATTATATCTAGCAGGTCCTATACGGGTGCTCAGCTCGGGCACTAGTCATGGCTCATCAGTTTGGGTCGTGACAACCACCCCTACCCCTCACCCCCCGCCAAGGACATGGCCTTAAACTACCATTAAATCCCGAATCCACAAACATAGGATAAAAATAAATTGGTGTAAAATAATCATGAGTTAACCAAAATTTACACTAGAGTAATCAAAATAATCGACGAGCCTATAATAAAAGGAAAAACAATGCACTAACAGGCACGAAGCGAGAATTAAATAATCAGTGCAACTAATAGGCTAGAAACAAGAAATAAATAATCAGGAATTCACACTAAGTCAATCGAAGAGTCTAGAATTAAAGGACAAACAGTGCAACTAATAGGCACAAAAACATGAATATACATAAAAAAATAATTGTGTGAGTTAATTGAAACAGTAAACAATAACACAATTAAACAAACTAAATCAATACACCCAAAAGTGCAACAACAACAACAACAACAAGCCGCATATAATCCCACCATGGGGGTCCAGGGAGGAGGCAGAGTGTACGCACCTAACCCCCACCTTGAAAGGTTGGGCGGTCAAGCTTCCGAAAGACCTCGACTCAAGAGAGGAGAAGAGAGGAAGATAAGAGGAAAACAAGACAAAAGGTCGATAGGGCCAAGCATATCGAAAACAATATGATAACACAAATACCAAAAGCGAGAAAGTCATGGTAGAACGGTCCGGAATAAAGGAGCATTAACTACTATAGATAAATAAAATAATCAAAGTACCAACGGCCCAACAAATATAAGCGGCAATCGATGCATAAACCAAAGGTAATAAACAAATGAGCGAAACTGCAACTACTATGGTGAAAGGGTACGACACCTAGCCTTTTATCCTAATCTGAGTCCTCCACAACCTCCTATCTAAGGTCATGTCCTCGGTGAGCTGAAACTGTGCCATATCCTGTCTAATCACCTCTCCCCAATACTTCTTCGGCCTCCCTTTACCTCGCCTGAAACCATCCATAGCCAACCTCTCACACCTCCGCACTGCAGCATCTCTGTCTCTCCTCTTCACATGCCCAAACCATCTCAGCCTCGCTTCCCGCATCTTGTCCTCCACCGATGCCACTCCCACCTTGTCTCGGATATCTTCATTCCTAATTCTATCTCTCTGCGTGTCCACACATCCACCGCAAAGATTCGCGTTTCTCGCGACTTTCATCTTCCGAATGTGGCATTTCTTGGATCGGCCAACACTCCGCTCCGTACAATAAAGTCGGTCTAACCACCACTTTGTAGAACTTGACTTTAAGTTTGGGAGGCACTTTCTTATCACACAAAGACTCCGGAGGCGAGTCTCCATTTCATCCACCCTGCACCAATACGATGTGAAACATCGTCGTCGATATCCCCATCCTCTTGTATAATAGACCCAAGGTACTTGAAACTTCCTTTCTTTTGAATGGCTTGGGTACCAAGCCTCACTTCCTCATCCCCCTCACGCGGTACGCCACTGAACCTGCACTCCAAGTATTCTGTCTTGGTTCTACTCAATTTAAATCCTTTAGATTCCAACGTCTGTCTCCATCCCTCCAGCTTATCGTTAACTCCGTTACGAGTCTCGTCAATCAGGACTATGTCATCTGCGAACAATATACACCAGGGCACCTCGCCTTGTATTTGTCCCGTCAATTCATCAATCACCAAGGCGAATAAAAACGGGCTAAGAGCTGATCCCTGATGTAACCCCATCAGAACAGGGAAGTGCTCCGAGTCTCCTCCTACCGTCCTTACCCTGGTCTTAGCTCCATCATACATGTCCTTTATCGCTCTAATGTACACCACAGGTACACCTTTAGCCTCCAAGCATCTCCATATGACCTCTCTTGGCACCTTGTCGTAGGCCTTTTCTAGGTCAATGAATACCATGTGCAAGTCCACACCCAAAAGTGCAAACTGAACAAATTAATTTTATATACTCATCAGAGAATGAAATTGAACAAAGCAATATAATCAAAGCAAACATAGTGCATAAGCCAAACACGAGGGGAGAACCAAAGGTTAAGGTAAAACCAAAGGTTAACGAAATAGAAATTGTATACGATAAAATTTGGATTAATGCTAGACCGGTGAGATCGGGGATTAAGGGAATAAGAAACAAACACGAACGCTCAGACCGGGGGTATTGCATCAAAAGTGGTTGCTCAGAAGAAGTCTGAGGAAAACCGTAAGGTCCGGTTTCTCTATGGCCGAGTTGATCGTGGCCGTTAGTCCGGCTTATCTATGGCCGAGTTGATCGAGGCTGTTAGTCCGGTTTCTGCGTGGCCGAGTTGATCGTGGCCGTTAGTCCGGCTTGATCGGGCCATTCAATTGCCACGTGTCAAGACCGTTCTGCCACACAATGCTGCCAATCGTACGGGTGTCAGACCGTACGACCCAACCTTATCCTTTTAGGGCTTTCTTTATTTCAAAAGGGCTTTATGTTGTATGAGAGGCCCATAGGGCAAAACTGTAAATAGGGGGCACTTACCTACTTTTAGGGGTTGGATTTTCAGATCAAAAGCATTGTAATGGAATTTATATTGAAGCTCTCTCTCTCTCTCTCTCTCTAATTTTGGTCCGGATTGTAGTGTTCTTTGACTTGATTCAACCAATACGATATAGCACCACAATATACGTATATATTTAGCTCAAATCCATAATATTAACATATTCATCCAAGTTATTAACACATATATTATATATAAGTCATTATACGTGAATCCATATATATATTCCCCTAAAAATCAAAATAGATCAAAGTTTGTCCACATATCCTATACCTCACTTACAAATTCAACTTATTACCTAATTTCGAGGTAAAACAGTTTGGCACCCACCGTGGGGCTAGGATAATAGTGATCTTTGATCTCAGTTCCTATCGCTCACCCATTAAGATTTTTCAATCTTTTGTTCGTCTCTGTGAAAACGGACCAAATGGCAAGTAGTGGACAATCTGGTCACGTCAACAACAACGAGATTGTGGCCGAAAATGAGAATAGTGGGCTACGGGGATTACCAGCGGAACCCGTTAACCCAAACACCGTCGATTCGAGAGAGAGGCCTCGGCCGCGTAATCACCGTGAACCGGGGAGAATGCCGCCCAGCGGGACACACCGATCCCTTAAATACTCTCAATTCAATTACTTTGTCCGGGCACCGAGCCGGAGAAAGTGCCAAATACCCCGGATGATATTAACTTACGTCTTATCTTTGAAATGTTGCGAGACGGAGAGCGACTATTGCCGAACAGGGAGTCGCAATAGCCCAGTTGCAAAGCAAAAATGATGTAACGGCTCTGGAGAAGACGAAAGGTGTTGCCGAACCCAGAAGAGATGAAGCTCAGATGGTCGAGAGCAATGGGTCCGGAGCTGGTTCGTCCACCGAAGTGCTGAGAATGCTCGAAACATTGGCGAAGCGGGTAGACTTAACCGAGAAGAGGGTGGAAGCATATAACTCACGGGTGGATTAGATCCCGGGGGCTCTGCCCATTCTGAAAGGACCAGATTCCAAGAGGTACATTCAGAGGCCTTTTCCTCCGAGTGCGGCTCCGAAGTTGATCCCGAAGAGTTTCAAAACGCCGGATATCCAGAAATATGACGGCACAACAGATCCTCAGGAACACGTGACTTCATACACCTGTGCCATAAAAGGCAATGATGTTGATGAGGATGAAATTGAATCCGTATTGTTGAAAAAGTTTGGGGAAACACTGTCAAAAGGAGCATTGACTTGGTATGACCATCTGCCCGAGCATTCAATCACTTCTTTCGAAATGCTCGCGGATGCGTTCATAAAAGCTCATGCCGGTGCCAAAAAGGTACAGGCCCGTAAGGCGGATATTTTCCGTATAGCCTAAAGGGATGATAAGTTATTGCGTGAATTTGTCAACCGTTTTCAAAGGGAACGGATGGAGCTCCCTCCGGTTCCGGAGGAATGGGCTGCACAAGCTTTTACCAAAGGACTCAACCCTCGGAGTTCGACGGCCTCGTTCAAACTAAAGGAAAACTTGCTCGAATACGAGGCTGTGACCTGGGCGGATGTCCACAACAGATACGAATCAAAGATTCGGGTAGAGAATGACCAACTCGAACTTCCTCCGAGGCCCGTAAACATGAACAAAAGCTCTGAGAGATCGAGAAAAAATTATGATCCGGAGTCAAGGCCATCGAGGGAAAGATATCGGCCATACACTCATTCAGAAAAGCCAAGCTTCAAGTCGGAGAAATCGAGGATTGGTCCAGGCCAATTCGCCAGCCGGGGTGATAAACGAACCGAGCGGCCATCGAATAGCTGAGGTTTGTCATTTAGAAGTGATGCCGGAAGCTCGGTTACGAACAGAGACCCGTCAAGGATATCGGCCGATACAAGGTGGACGAGACCATTGAGGTCAGATCCCGGCCAGCGGGACCTGAACATGATATGTGAATACCATGGAATCCATGGTCACGGAATCAAGATCGTCGCCAATTAAGAGAAGAGGTGGCCCGTTCTTCGAAAAATGGTCACCTTCGTGAATTCCTAAGTGAGCGGGCTAAAAGCCACTACAAGGAAAGGGATTCAAACAAATGGGTTGAACCGGTAGAACCTCGAAATATAATCAACATGATAATCGGGGGTACCGATGCTCCCTAGAGGGTTTGGTGATGAAACGAACAAAGGTTTCCATTGTTCGTGAGAAGCGCAGCCGGGATTACGTACCCAAGGGTTCCATCTCTTTCAGCAACGAGGATGCAAAAGGCATCATTTAACCGCACAATGATGTGTTGGTAATTTCTATTCTTATTTTTAAATCACAAGTTAAACGTATTTTGATTGACCCAGGTAGCTCGGCCAACATCATCCGGTGGAGAGTGGTTGAGCAGCTAAGGCTACTCGATCAAATCATATCGGTAGCCCGAGTGCTCAGCGGGTTCAATATGGCGAGCAAAACCATAGAGGGTGAAATTTCTTTGCCGGTCAACATTGATGACACTATCCAGCAAACGGTGTTCTATGTACTTGAAGGGGATATGAAGTATAATGCATTGCTGGGTAGACCACGGATACATAGCATGAGAGCCGTGCCATCGACGTTAGATCACCGGTCTTTGAAATTTCAGACCGAGAGGAATAAAACCATCCGGGGAGAACAGCCCGCCGCAAGAGAGATGTTCACAATCGAGGAAGTGTCACCTATTCCCAAAAAATTGGATAAAAAAGAAGAAGAGTCAACCAGGGGTAAGGACTCCAAATAGCAACTACCGTGCACGGGTTCGACAACGGAGCAGAAAGGGTTGGACCTGGGGCATGAAGAGGATGATTTCGGTATACCCAGATCATTCGTCTTCTTGGGATGACTCGGATGCAACCAAGTCTACGGTAGAGGAGTTGGAGAAAGTCATCTTATTTGAGTATCAACCGGATAGAAAGGTATACAGGCCGGGGTTAACCTCGGAGCTCAGGAACAAGTTAATTAAATTTCTTCAAGCTAATGCCGATTGTTTCGCATGGTCGCATATAGATATGACAGGTGTGCCGCCGGAAGTAACAACTCACAAGCTCAGCCTCGATGGGAGATTTCCCCGGTGAAGTAGAAATGGAGGCATATGGCAGAACCGAAGCACGCCTTCGTAAAGGACGAGATAACAAAGCTTTTGAAAATAGGCTCTATTCGGGAGGTAAAATACCCGGATTGGCTGGCTAACGTAGTGGTGGTACCGAAAAAAGGTAATAAATTTTAAATGTGCGTTGATTATAAGGACTTAAACAAAGCATGCTCGAAGGATTCATTTCCAATGCCTCACATCGATAGAATGATCGATGCGATGGCCGGGCATGAAATGTTAAGTTTTCTCGATGCTTACTCCGGGTATAACCAAATCCAGATGCACCCGGAGGATCAAGAGAAAACATCATTTATTACCCGGTATGAGACTTACTGCTACAATGTCATGCCCTTTGGATTAAAAAATGCCGGTGCAACTTACCAACGCCTAGTTAATGGGATGTTCGAAAAACAAATAGGAAAAACAATGGAAGTTTATATTGATGACATGGTTGTCAAGTCCCTGAAAACATAGGACCATTTAAAACATTTGCAGGAAACCTTCGGTGTGCTCCGAAAATACAACATGAAGTTTAACCCTGAGAAATGCGCTTTCGGTGTCCGATCGGGCAAGTTTCTGGGTTTTATGGTATCTAACCGGGGAATTGAAATCAACCCGGACAAAATCAAAGAAATTGAGGATATCGAGGTGGTAAATAACGTCAAAGGAGTGCAGAGGCTTACCGGAAGGATAGCGGCGCTGAGTCGGTTCATATCAAGATCTTCGGACAAGAGTCACCGTTTCTTCTCCTTATTAAGGAAGAAGAATGACTTCACTTGGACACCGGAATGCCAAAGAGCCTTACAAGAATTGAAAGAGTACTTGTCTAGCCCGCCTCTATTGCACACACCGAAAGCGGACGAGCAGCTTTTTCTCTACCTTGCCGTGTCCGAGGTAGCGGTAAGTGATGTTTTGGTCCGAGAAGAGTCAGGTACGCAATTCCCCATATATTATGTGAGTAGAACTTTGGGGGATGCGGAGACCCATTATTCCCATCTTGAAAAGTTAGAATTGGCATTGGTAAGTGCTTCTAGAAAGCTCAAGCCCTACTTTCAATGCCATCCGATATGTGTAGTGACTACCTACCCACTACGGAACATTATGCATAAACCGAAATTATCGGGTAGACTAACTAAATGGGCTGTAGAGATTAGCGGATATGATATCGAATATAAGCCTCGGACGGCCATCAAGTCCCAGATCTTAGCCGACTTTGTGGCAGACTTCACCCCGGCCATGGTCCCCGAGGTTGAGAAAGAACTTCTGCTAACCTCGGGAAAAGCCTCGGGTATTTGGTCGCTACACACGGATGGGGCCTCGAACCTTAAGGGTTCCGGGCTAGGAATCGTTCTTAGAACCCCCGCCGGAGATGCGGTTCGACAATCCATTAGAACTGTTAAATTGACTAACAATGAAGCCGAGTATGAGGCTATGATTGCAGGATTGGAATTAGCTCGGAGTATGGGGGCCGAAATAATTGAAGCGAAATGAGACTCTCTCTTAGTTGTTAACCAGGTGAATGGTGTCTTCGAGGTTAAAGACGAACGGATGCAAAGGTATCTGGAAAAAATCCAAGTGATACTCCACCAGTTTAAAGAATGGACCATGCAACATGTACCCAGGGAGCAAAACAACGAAGCTGATGCTTCGGCTAATTTGGGATCCTCAGTCAAAGGGGAAGAAATCAACCCCGAGACTGTGGTGCACTTGATGAATTCGGCAATAGAAAACGGGCATGCAGAAATAAACACAATGGGTTTAACTTGGGATTGGCGCAATAAATACGTCGACTACTTGCTAGATGAAAAGCTCCCGAGTGACCCAAAAGAATCACGGTCACTAATGGCAAAAGCAGCGCGGTTCTGCTTGGTAGACGGTCAATTGTATCGACGATCTTTCTTCGGTCCCCTGGCCAAGTGTTTGGGTCCCGGAGAAATCGAGTACTTGATGAGAGAAGTACACGAGGGGACTTGCGGTAATCATTCCGGTGCTGAAGCCTTAGTCCGGAAAATCATCGAGAGCTTCTGCTACTACCGAAACCGATGGAGGAAGATTCAAGAATTTTGTCCGGAAGTGCGACGGTGTCAAAGACATGCCCCGATGATTCATCGGCCCGAAAGTTCTTTCGCACTCGGTGATATCACCCTGGCCCTTCATGAAGTGGGGGATGGACATTGTTGGTCCGTTGCCATGGGCACCAGGTAAGGCTCGTTTTATTTTGTTTATGACTGATTATTTCTCCAAATGGGTTGAAGCGCAGGCCTTCGAAAAGATTAGAGAAAAGGAAATTATTGACTTCATATGGGATCACATTATTTGTCGGTTCGGCATTCCGGCCGAGATAACTTGTGACAACGGCCCTCAGTTCATTGGTGGCAAAGTCAACGATTTTCTCGAAGGGCTGAAGATCAAGAAAATTGTATCAACTCCGTATCACACGTGTGCAAACGGACAGGCAAAATCTACGAACAAAACAATAATTCAGAATCCGAGGAAAAGACTTGAAACGTCAAAGCATCACTGGAGGGAAATACTACCGGAGGTACTGTGGGCCTACAGAACCACATCGAAATCGAGCACGGGAGAAACACCCTTCTCGTTGGTCTACGGGGCCGAAGCCCTCATTCCCGTAGAAATTGGTGAACCAAGTCTCCGATTCAGTTACACCACTGAGGGATCAAACGAGGAGGCCATGGCCGAAACACTCGATCTCACGGATGAACTTCGCAAAAACGCGTTGGTCCGTATTGCGGCCCAGAAGCAGAGAATGGAAAGGTACTATAACCGGAGGGTCAATTTTGACATTTCCAAATTGGGGACTTGGTACTTCAAAAAGTTACCTTGAACACCAAGAATCCCAATGACGGAAAACTGGGTCCGAATTGAGAAGGGCCATACAAGATAATCGAGGTAACGGGCAAAGGATCATATCAGCTGGAATCCATGGACGGGCAACGGTTACGCAATAACTGGAATGTAGCTCATTTGAAGAGATACTACTGCTAAGGTATGGACACTTTTCTTTATTTACTAACCTTTTCTTTTTTGCAGGAAGTCGAGTACCGGATAAAGTTAGGTGCTAGGTCTGAAAACACGTGTTGCACTCTTTTCCTTAGTACGATTGTCACGACCCAACCCCGTAGGCCGTGACTAGTGCCGAGCTGGGCACTCGTACATATCTGTCAACTATAATCATACCATAGCAAACATGATAAGAACTTAAACATACGGAAAGGCACGGCGTCACATACATATATACAAATCGTACGTAAGCCTGGGAATATTTAAAGCACAAACACAACTGAACAGTGACTACCCACAACCTACATATATGTCTACAGACCTCTAAGAGTAATAACAGAATCATATGACGGGACAGGGCCCCGCCGTACCCCGAATAGACATAAACATATACAACAAAAGAGTCGTACCAAAATATGGGCTCGGAACAAGGGAGCACTCCAAGATAGCCGGATGAGAATCCTAAGCTTCTGCGGATCACCAAAACGTGTATCCGTACTGCGGGCATGAAACGCGACCCCGGAGAAAGGGGGTCGGTACGAAATATGTACTGAGCATGTAAAGCATGGATTACAGTAAACAAGATCATAACCGAACTGGGCATTACAGGAACAAGTATGATAACCAGAAAATCAAATGACTTGCCTTAGAGACATATATCATGCATATCAATATCATATCATCATGTCATCATATATATATGTATATATATATATATATATATATATATATACCGTACCCGGCCCTCTAGTGAGGGACTCGGTGAATAAGATCATCATATCATCATATCATCATGTCATCATATATATATATATATATGAGGGACTCGGTGAATGAGATCATCATATGCCATCCTGGCCGCCATCCCCATATCATCATACATATATATACCGTACCCGGCCCTCTAGTGAGGGATTCGGTGAATAATGCAGTGAACTGTGCATGAATACATACCCGGCCCGGGACTCGGTGAAAGACATATTGAGGCTTGCACGAGCAGAGTAGTGAGAAACCATATGCACACACATCATCATTACAGACTTAATGGACAAGTAAGTAGTCGGCGCTCGGGTTATATCCCGTATTTTATACGACTGGATATTTCAAGGTAGTCGTGGCAAGTTGAGGACAAGATCATTTTCAAGAATTATTTTAATGTACGCGTTGCCACGAATATTATTTTATGAACATTATTAGGGTGGAAATATTTAGAAAGGTCAAGGGTAAAAAGGAAAATTTGCAAAGTGGCATCATGGGAATAATGTGGAAGGTTAGGGGTAAAATCGGAATGTCACAAAGTTCAAGGAAATTCATGAAAGGGCCATGTTGTCCGTGCACCTTATGCCCTTATTATTTTTAATTAAATGGGGCTAATTATAATTACATGGACCAAAGCTTATAGAAGAAGCCAAGTGGTCATCTTTGTTTAATTTCAAGAAAATTCTAGAGAAATGGAGAAGGGGACATGTGATCATATTTTTTAATTGAGGGACCTAAGTATAAATATGTGGAAGTGGTGGAAGAATTATATATATATAGGAGTTCATCTTTTAAGTGAAGAAGAAAGAAAGAAAGAAGGAGAGCAATAACCATGGCCATTCGGCCATGGTCTTCAATTTTTGTCTCTTCAAAATTTGTCCCCAAAAATTATTTTCTTGTCGTATTCCTACTAATTCAAGGGTCCTCTCCAACGTGGTATAATTGTTTCGAAGGATAAGTCGTTCGTTTCGTCGTTGTTACACTTGAGCCAAGTGAAGAAGTTGAGAGAAAAAGGTATGATTCAATCCTTTTATAGGTTATAAAGGCTTTGTTGAGGTTGTAGTACGTAGAAATGAATAGAATTCATGGAATTATGGAAGTTGCATGGTATTTGTATATGTGTGTGCATGTGGCCGTTTGTATGTGCCAATACATAGGTGAAGTGGGTTGGATTTTATGTTGTATTCTAGTTGTGGTTATTATGGGAATTGTATTGGGAGTGAAAGTTGAATGAAAATGGGATGAAGTTGGAAAACTTGCATGTTGGGCCGTGTAGTGTGTGTGTGTTAGAGTAAGAAATTAAGTGAATTCAATATGTTTAGGTGTTGTTGTAATGTGTAGAAAAATGAATGAAACTCATGAAGAAGAGTATGTTGATGTTTAGCCAATAGGGGGGTGTTTGGTATGCAAGAGATGAACCAATGTCATTTAGTATTTTGCTTGTCGTGGTTGTGAATTTCATGGTGTAAAATGAATAATTGATGTCTTATGTTGAAGTTGTGGTGTTGTGGGCTGATTTGGAGCTTAATGTGATGTTAATATAGTTTCTTGAATTTATGAAAATATTGTTGAAAACATATGGAATTGTTGACATAAGTCTATGAATTTGAAAGTAGAAAATGTGTTATGAATGTCACTTGTTGAAGTTGGAGGATTCGGGTAGCCTTGGATTGTTATGAGAAATTATGGTGTTGTTAGAATAATTGTTGACATTATTGTTGATAGTTTGGCCGGGTTGAATTCCCGGGGTTGTTATTGATTGAAGTTGAACTTGGTGGGATGGCGTATTTACGGGGAGAGATCTTTGTCGAAATTTACGCTGACAAGTGTCAATTCAAGATTTAACCTCTAAAGGTTCTAATTACTATTTGGCATATGTGACCAATTTGTAGATTTTGGTGAAATTGGAGTTTGAATTTGGAGCGGCGTACAAGGCGGAAAAGGTATGTAAGACTTCACCCTTCTTTCTATGGCATGTCTTAGACGTACTAAGCCGGATATGGGCTTCGGGGACAACCCTATTCTCCGGAATCCGCACCTAAAGTTTCCTTTTTTCATTCGCAGAATTGAACTAGAATATGTGCAAAATGTTGAAAAACCTTCCTAAACCTCTAGAGCTCGCATAATTAGGACCCGACTAACCTAAAACCCTCACAAGCAATGCCATGACATTTAACATATATGTAAATTTGGCACACCGCCTCATTTGACCCGAGGTGGGCCCATTGTTTCCCGGATTTTCCTTATTGTTCCGCTTGACTTACTTTGAAGCTGAATCCAAAAGAAACCTCTGATCCTCATTCTGTTATCAACTGACAAGTACTATACCTATCCCAACGGGAATACCTCTATGGCAATAATGATAACGAAGATGTAGAAAAGAGAATATGCCTACGATAAGTATGACCAAAATGATTCCACGACCAAGATTTCTAAGCAAAGGATTCAATGTGAATACGAAGGTGACAAACTAGTTCTGATCCTTATCTCTATTTCTTAGCTACGACACTATGTCCTATGGATTTCAAGGTCTATGAATTGACGTCTATGATGCCCATGATATCCTACTATGTTTTCTCCTAGTACTATTCTTTGTTAGTAGTCTCGCCTTAAAATACTCGTCCCTTCAAGAGAGACAAAGCGATCCCGGTTAATCCATAATGAAATCGGAGGTCACCGACCTTACGTCCTCCGATAGACATATGACCTTCCTTGGGCTCCCATGCATCTTTTTATATGATAATGTATATAATACTTGATATTGATGAATGTATATGTGTGCATTGTATATGTGGGGGAATGGGGAGGGCAAGCTGTGTCCACCGATTCAATCGGCTTATCATCCCGGACGCGGGATGCCGGACGCGGGATATGGGAGAGCCGTACGCGGCGTACGTTTATGTGATATATATATATATACAATATGATATACTTGGGACATCATTGGGGAGGGGGTGGGAGAGCCGATGAATCGGCGTACAGAATCGTGAGTAAGAAGTATCGTTTTCCGAAAAGTATCTGTTTTCTATGTACAAGAATAAAAACACCGTGTTCAACAAAAAGAAAGGAAGCTAGGCATGCATGGTATCCGCCCTCAGCGGCACGCACATGTACGAGCTTCCTCACATCCATGATATGCCTTATATTTCTACGCGAGCTACCGTCCATATATGAAGGTGTTATCCTCTTATCTTATCATGCATTTCATAATCCCATGGTATTGGTGTTCATATTTATGTTCTTTGTTCATATTATTGTTCATGTCTTACATACTCGACATTGCTCGTCGACCCCTCTTCTTCGGTTTGCGTTCATGCCGCGTGCAGTACACCCCGAACGGATCGAGTTAATATAGAAGATGTTCCGGCGAAGTTGGCAAGCTCCATTTGGCACGGAGTGTAGCCAGCCGAGTACACGTGCCGGGATTTACGATTACGGAGAGACTTTGCAGACAGAGTCGTGGGTACCGAAGTCGATGCATCGGTGGCTCCACGAGCCAATGTGTCGGTTGTATTATGATATAAGTGTTATACGAATATAAATTCGATTGGCTCGGAAAACAACGGAAAAGAATATTTTAGTAAGCTTTGTCATGTATGTTAGACTTAGAAAAAAAAATTACGCATGGAATAAGAGTCAGAGGGTTCGCTCGGCCCTAGGTAAGGGTCGGGTGCCCATCACACCCTGATCAAGATCGGGGTGTGACAGCTCGAGAGTTAAAACGGAAATCATATTAAGTTCTTTCAAAAAAAGTCGTTAGGACTATACAAAGGAAAATCTCGGGGCCCACGGAGATGCATCAACCAATCCGGGCCCGCCCATGAAAGTTAAAGTCATAATACGTTGTAGAATCATTTACGAACATATCAAAGCAATCCGATTTCGTCTAAGAAAGTTACGACCATTATTAGACATAGAGTCCATTAAGAACCAAAATTCTTTTGCAACATTTGAAATCCAATCATACAAAGGACTTAAGGACCACGGTTTGACCATATTAAGAATGCGAATATCAAGAAGTGGATAAGCATCATATACATGCTCGGACCTTAAGAATAGAGTTACCTCGAGGCTCGTATCATAGCCTAATTACAACTAGGACATGCCAAAAGAAAGAAAGGTGAGCTTCACATACCTCGTCCGCTTCCTAAGCTAATCCAAACTCAAGTCTCGGGCTTCCCAAGATCTACAATACGTCAATAAATACCAAACATTAGTTATAGGCACTTAGGAATTCAATCCTAAGTTGGCATTTGTCTACAAATTTGGGCGACATTTCCCCTTTATATGCCTAGCCCGAATTCTCAATTCAGTAACCAACAACATCAAAAACAATACCAATAGTATTAACATAATTTTCAATACCGACGTATGCCATAAAACAGCCCGCACACTGTCTTCTAAATTTCTCAACCAACCAAATTTGCGATATAACTATTTAATAATTTTATTTCCGTAAAGGAGTCGAAATTCATATGAACAACATCAATAACAAAAGCCTTCACATTTTAAAAGTTAAAAACATTTATTTTCATCCAAAATTCTCTTCAAATCTCCTTCCATAATTCACAACACCAACAAACGAATTTATTAGGCTATTCCCTCCGTGCTAATCCGTTAAAATTCTAAATAAACTCGTTAACAATGAAAAGGAACCGTATTCATACCTTAAGCAAGCAGCCCCCACGTTATCACTCTTCTCCTTGGTTGAATTTTAGCTCAAATTGAAGACAACAGCAACGTACAACACTTTTCTCTTCATGGGCTTCTAATTCGGGCTCGATTTTGATCAAAATTGGTTTTTCTTCTCTCCAAGGCTCTTCTCTCTCTCTCTTTCTAGAATTTTCTGGTGTTCTTGGTCTGAAAAATGAGAGGAAATGGCTGAAATTTCACTTAAATAGGCATGGGTCATGGGCCTAACCCGATTGGGCCCGGTTTGGGCCTAGCCCACTGACCTTTCCGCCTTAAAACGTCCATATCTCCTTATCCCGACGTTAAATGTGGGCTCACGACCTATGGTTGGAAAGCTAATTCAATTATCTACAACTTTTATCTTTGGTATATTTCCAAATTCCACACTTATAATACTATTTCTGCCCCTCGAAGTCAGATCACCCGAAAATGTTACATAAAAATATTTGCTTGGAGGACTTCCACTTTGATTTGGCTCAAGGGTCCTTTCGAAGTTATGTTTAATTTCACATATGTGATTCATATAA
>NW_026717698.1:0-14784 GCF_029784015.1 Lycium ferocissimum | reverse complement strand
AGATTTTTGATCCGCCTTTGGGGTGACTTTCATTTTACTTCGCATTTGTTGATATTATATTATATTTGGGAGACTTACGTTATTTTACTTCCTTCCGCTATTTTTATTATTTTTTTGAATATTGAGTTAAGGTTTCGCCTACCGAGGCGGGGAATGGTAGGGTGTCATGACTCCGAAATAAGGTCGTGACAAGTTGGTATCGTAGAGACTAGGTTTACCGATCTTTAATACAAAAGCGTGTCTAGTAGAGTCTCACGGATCGGTACGATAAGCTCTGTACTTATCTGCGAGAGGCTATAGGACATTTAGGAAATCTCACTTTCTTTCTTTCCACCGTGCTACTTTATTCAAATTGGTGTCTGGAAGGACCAAGTTGGTATCTGACTCTTATCTCTTCTCTCACTCATCGTGAGGACTCGAGCTACGATAGCCCGAAGTCAGGTGCCAGAGCCCGCAGCTACGGCTGGCACCCGAGAGCGTGCTACAGTCAGAGGACGTGTCAGAATGAGAGGCCGCGAGGCTGCCCCAGCTAGGGATAGAGTTTCGGCGGTAGGACATTGTGAGAGAGATCAACGTTTCCGAGCTCCGGGATGTGGCTCAGACAAGCACAACTCGAGGTTACTTCTGGCTAGGCCATACAGTATAATATGGCTAGGGTCTTACTTCATCTTGATGCTCGGCAGGCGGCAGCTGGTGTCACTACACCTAGTGGGGGTTCACAGACCAGAGTTGGGGCGAAGACCCCTGAGCAGGGAACTACGCGGGTAGCACATCCTGCTGCAGCTATGGCTCTTTGCATTGATGCAATACCTACTCCTGGTAATGATCTTAGGCCCATGGAGGGTGTTGTGATGACCGTGTCCGATCAAAATCTTATTGGGAGATTCAGGAAGTTAGAGCCGCCGAGGTTTTCTAGTACTTCGTCTGAGGATGCTTATGAGTTCATTCTAGATATGCACCAGTTGCTACACTGGATGGGGATCGTAGAGACCCACAGGGTTGTTTATATGAGCTACCAGTTACGTGGCGACGCGAAGATGTGGTGGAGGTATTCGTGGCTTGCGGGTACCTGCGGCCCCTTCTCGACTTGAACTCGGTTATATGAGGGCCTTGACTCGAAGTATGTGCCCGGTCGTTGAGAGGCTCGTAGGGAGCGGTTTTACACCTTGAGCGAGAAGATGTCCTTGAGTCCTATGTGACCCGTTTTCTCTATCTGGCCCGTTATTCTATTCCATTGATCTCTACCGAGGCCGATATGATCAAGCGCTTTGTTGGAGGACTAGTGAGATCTCTACAAATTTCTTATCTTTAGATGGAGTCTATAATGGCTTCCTTCCAGTACATTATTGAGCATGCTTCTGTGGATGAAGGTGCTAAGGCCCGTGCTTTTAGTGGTGGTGACAAGAGGCCACGTCAGACTGGTAGTTTTGAGGGTTCTGGTAAGAGAGGCGCCGATCAGTTTTTGAGGCCACCTCAGCCATATTCTAATAGTCCCGTGCTTTTAGCATTACCCGCATCATCTAGTGAGCTACCTAGGCAGAAAGCTCCTGAGAGTTCGTTCTTCAGACCAGCGGACGAGACTGTTTCATCCGGGCCTTCAGCTTCCGTATTTTAGCATTCGTGTTATAGCCCGTATCTTGTACATTTGGAAATTCCAAAGTCGTCGTGGAAAGTTAAGGGCGAGACTAATATTTTTAAAAAAAAAATTATTTTAATGTGCAAGTTGTTATAAATATTATTTATGACTATTATTAGTATGGAAATATTGAGAGAGGTTAAGGGCAAAAAGAGAAATTCGCAAAATGACTAATAGAAATAATGTGGAAGGTTAGGGGCAAAATGGTAACAGTGAGAAAAGTCGAGGGGTAAAATGGAAATTTCACAAAAGTCTTAAAAGTTCATGAAATTTCCATGTTGGTTGTGTGGCATAAGTATATGCCCACATTGCTTTGGGGGCTAAAGTGTACCAAAGAAGACACTTGGTCTTCTTTGACCAAATGAGAAAATTCAAGAAAAAAGGAAGAAATCTCTAAAAAAATAAGAGAAGGGTCTAGTGCCCATGCTTCTTTAATTGAGGGACTTAAAAATAAAAATGAGTAAGAGGTGGAAGATACATATATATATATATATATATATATATATATATATATATATATATATATATATATATATATATATGGGAAGCCTTCAAGAAATTTGGAGAAAGAAACAAAACAAAAGAGAGGAAGAGAAAGGACAAGGCCTTCGGCCAAGAAGAAGAAAAAATGGAACCTTCAATTTTGATCCAAAAAAATTATTTCCTCTAGTATTCCTACTAATTTGAAGGTCCTCTTTAACGTGGTACAATTGTTGAAGCAAGAATCCCTCTTATTGTTGCAAGTTCACAACCCTAGCTAAGTTGAGGAATTGAGGAGAAAAGGTAAGAATTCAATCTTCTTATATGTATTATGGATGGTTGTGCATGTTGTGATGTGTAGAAATGAATGAAAAGTATGGAAATGTTATGTGTTTGTGTTGGCCGAATGCATGGGTTGTTGTGTAGAAAAGATGAAATGATTTTTATTTAGTAGTTTGATTGTTGTTGTGTGTAGAGTGGAGAAATGAATGAAATATATGGAAATATGTATGTTTGAGTGTGGCCGTGTAGGTGCTTGCATTGTGTAGAAGTGACGAACCAACTTTACTTAGTGTTTCAATGGTTATTGTAATAGATTCTATGATGAAAAACGAGAATCTAATAGCTTGAAATGAAGTTGTAATTGTTGGTGGATTATGGAAGAAGTTATGTGAATTGAATACAATGTTCTTGCATGTATGAGAGATAAGGTGGTTAGTATGGTGTTGTTAGTGTGTAAATTGTTGAGTTGTTGTGATTAAATTTGGAAGAAGGAAATTAAGTTGTTATTGTTCTTGTTGAAATTTGGAAGATGTTGGATGGAGTAGTATGTTGATTGAATCGTTTTGAAAGTTATTGAATTGAATTGAGTTGGATTGAATTGAAGTGAATTGAATTGAACAGAATTGGATTGAATTGATTATTGAAGTTTTGCTAGAATAATTGCTAGTATTGTTGTTGGTTTGGCCGAGTTGAATTCTCGGGTTTGTTGTTGTTGATTTGGGGCCGAGCCGTATTCTCGGGGTTGGTATATTTACAATGGAGATGCTGCCGAAATTTCGGCAGAAAATAAATGAGTTTATTTGAGAAGTTGAGACAAGTGAATGATAATGAGTTTAATGATTATATGAATTCTTTTGTATGTAGATTAACAAGTTGGGACAAATAAGCATAACTAGTTGGTCGTGGCACAGATATGTAAGGCTTACCCTTTCTTTCTTTGGCATGTCCTAGAGCCAAGTAAGGTATGATATTGATATGCACATTGGGGTTATTCTATTCTGTGATTCTGAGTCCGTTTGTGATCCGTGTGTCCTCTCTAAATTAAGTATCTAATGACCCTGATAGGCGAATTCTGATTTAAGTATTCTGATATACGCATTCTGATATAAGCATTCTGGTCTGAGCATTTTGATATAAATATTCTGATGTAAGTATTCGACACAAGCAATCTGATATGGGAAAATTCTGATACAAGTATTTTGGAATATGTATTCTGATCTGAGTATTCTGATATAAGTACTCCGATACGGGTAATCTGATATAAGTATTCTGACAAAAGTGATATAAGCACTTTGATAGAAATATTCTGATAAAAGTATTCTGACATAAGTAATCTGTTATGAGTAATCTGTTACGGATATTTTGATAGTACGTTCGATTAACCAATTGAGTCTTGGTTATGTGCATTTAGTTTCTCACTACTCTGCTCGTGCATATGTCGTGACTTCCTTCGCCGAGTCCCGGGCCGGTTCATATCGTGCGCACGGTTCCCGAGTTCCTCGCTCGAGGGTCGGGCACCGTATACGAATTCCGGAGTTAGATGTGTTTATGGAGTTAGATGTGTTACGGTGCGCTGAACCACATATGATCTGTTATTATGATATTATGATTTGTGTGTGTCGGGGATTTCGGAGCAAAACTTCTGGAGTTAGATGTGAGTGGCGCCGAAGGCAGGGCGGCGTCGCGTTTTTCCCCGGGTCCCGCAAGGGACTGGATACCGTTCTTGGCATGCATGGTCCGTGTCCCAGTAAGTTATTTCTGTTATTTTGCACATCGTACATACGTTCTGTATATCCGAGTCTGATTATGATTCCGTCTGTTATACTTCTGTACTTTTGATTCCGATTATGATTCTGTTTACTGTATTCTTTCCTTACATACTCAGTACATATTCCGTACTGACCCCTCTTCTTCGGGGTCGCGTTTCGCCACCGCGCAGTACACGCATGATCGAAAACTCGCTAGGAGGTGTTTCAGCGGAATTGGCGAGCTCCACCTTTCTCCGGAGTGTCGCCGAGTCTGAGTATCGATAAGTTGTGCTTTCTGATTTGTGTTAGAGACTTTGCAGACAGAGTCATGGGTACAAAGTGTCAGTTCGTAAGCAGCTTCATATGTCCACAGATTCTGTTTGGTTTGGTGCAGATCTGTATCTTAGGCGGCCCTATTTGCTATGGTGGCCTAAGTGGCCTATATGTTCGTATATGTACGTATGTTCAGGCGATGCACATTCCGCCTGCTTACGGGATTTGATATGATATGTTTGATATGTTTGATGCATGTGGCCGCCTAAGACGATATCTGTTCTCTGTTTCTGTTGAAAGTCCTATTGTATGCTTCATGTGATTTGATCTGTAAATCTGAAAAGAATATGTATGAAATCAGAGTTTGAGGGTTCGCTCGGCTCCGTATGTGGGGTTGGGTGCCCATCACACCCTAATAAGGTTAGGGTGTGACAATTCGACTCCTCTTACTTGTTTCTCTTGTGAAGAGGCTGGGCATGTTGCCAGGAGATGTCCCCAACCTAGGTGGGATTATCAGCCGCCGAGGACTCCTGTAGCATCTGGTGGCCGAGAAGGGACTTCTCATAATGGCGGTGCTTAGTCAGGCCGCGGTACTTCTCATGGTTCTAGAGGTGGGTCCCAGCCAGCTAGAGGTGGTACTCAGAGTGTGAGAGGGGGATCCCAAACTAGGCATAGTGTAGCCTGTTGTTACTCATTTCCTGGTAAGCTCGAGGCAGAGGCCTCAGATGCTGTGATCTCAGGTACTATTTCTCCGCTCGCGTAAAGCGATTCGTGTTATTTGATCCTGACTCCACTTGTTCGTATGTATCTGCATTTCATGCCATTAGTTGGGATTTACCCTGTGACAGCATAGATATGCTTGTTCATGTGTCTACTCCACTCGGAGATTCTATGGTTGTTGATCGAGTCTACCGGTCTTGTTTAGTTACTTTTATGAGGTACGATAATTGGATAGATTTGATAATTCTTGATATGGTGGACTTTGATATTATATTGGGTATGTCTTGGCTTTCTCCTTATCATGCGACCTTGGACTATCACGCCAAGACAGTCACTTTATCCATGCCAGGCATTCTTAGGCTTGAGTGGAGAGGCACTTCTAGTCCCCCTCCGAAGAAGATCATTTCCTTCCTTCGGGCGAAAAAGTTAGTAAATAAGGGGTGTTTAGCGTATTTGGCGCATGTTCGCGATACGACAGTTGCATCTCCACCCCTTGAGTCTATCTCTATTGTGAGCGAGTTCGCGGAGGTATTTTTATCGGATTTGCCGAGTATGCCACCCGATCGTGACATTGATTTTTGTATCAACATGGACCCGGGCACTCGCCCCATTTTCATCCGACCATATCGATGGCACCTATCGAGTTGAGGGAGCTTAAGGAACAATTTCAGGATTTGTTGAGCAAGGGTTTATTAGACCGAGCATATCCCTTTAGGGGTGCTCCAGCGTTATTTATGAAGAAGAAAGATGTGACCATGAGGATGTGTATTGATTACTGCCAGTTCAACAAGGTCACTATCCGAAACAATTGCCCTATGCCTCGTATTGATGATTGATTTAACTAGCTTCAGGGTGCTTTGGTGTTTTCTAAGATTGATTTGCGTTCCGACTATCACTACTTAAAGATTAAGGCGGAGGATATTCCAAAAACAGCATTTGGGACGAGATATGGCCACAATGAGTTTCTAGTGATGTCTTTCGGGCTTACCAATGCCCAACTGCATTTATGACCTTGATGAATGGCATTTTAGGCCGTTCCTTGATTCTTTTGTGATTGTGTTTATTGATGACATCTTGGTGTATTCCAAGAGTAGAGAGGCGCATGAGAGCCATCTTTATACCGTTCTTGGGTTGTTGAAGAAACATAGTTTGTTTCCTAAATTTTCTAAGTGTGATTTCTGATTGGATTTTGTGGCATTCTTGGGTCATCTAGTGCCCAAAGAGGGGATTATGGTTGACCCACAGAAGATTGAGGCTGTGAGGGGTTGGACTAGGCAAACTGCTGTTACTGAGATTCGTAGTTTTGTAGGTTTTGCCAGTTAGTACCGTCGCTTTGTGAAGGGTTTTGCTGCCATTACTTCATCCTTGACTAGATTGACTCAGAAGGATATTCCTTTCTAGTGGACGGATGATTGTGAGGAGAGCTTCCAAAAGTTCAAGCTTTTTTTGACTACCGCCCGATCCTAGCTTTGCACGTGAAAGGTAAGGATTTCGCGGTCTATTGTGACGCTTCCCGTATGGGTTTGGGTGCGGTGTTGATGCAGGAGGGTAGAGTGATAGCTTATGCTTCCCGCCAGTTAAAAGTTCACGAGAAGAATTACCCTACCCATGATTTAGAGTTGCTAGCCGTAGTCTTCGCTTTGAAGCTTTGGAGGCATTACTTGTACAATGTTCATTATGAGGTTTTTACCGATCATTGTAGCCTTTAGCATGCGTTTACCAAGAGAGATCTTAATTCCAGGCGGCCCCGATAGATGGAGCTCCTGAAGGACTATGACATCTTTATTCTGTATCACCCTGGTAAAGCCAATGTGGTAGCTGACGCATTGAGTCTCAAGGCAGTGAGTATGGGGATTTTAGCTCGATTGATTGTTTCTGAGCGTCTGCTCGCCATGGAGGTTCAGACTCTGGCTAACAGTTTCATCCGTCTTGACATCTTAGCCCCGGGTAGGATTTTGGCTTGTATAGAGGCGAGATCATCGTTATTGGATCGGATTAAGGCTCATTAGTTTGAGGATTCTCAGTTTAGTAAGATCCGAGATAAGGTATCGAGAGAGGAGGCCAAGGAGGCCGTGATTGATTTTGAGGATTAGAGGATGCGTGTGCGTTCCTCGTGTAGGTGATCTGATTCAGTTGATCTTATCTGAGGCCCATAACTCTCGCTATTCCATTCATTCAAGAGTGACTAAGATGTACCGTGACTTGAGGCGGCACTATTGGTAGCGCCGTATGAAGAGAGATATAGTTGATTTTGTGGCTAAGTTTGAAAATTGTCAACAGGTAAAGTATGAGCACCGGCGACCGAAAAGGTACTTTAGAGGATGCCCATTCCCGAGTGAAAGTGGGAGAGGATTACCATGAATTTTGTCATGGGTCTTCCGAAGTCCCTTGGCAAGTTTGATTCTATTTGGGTGATAATGGATCGATTGACTAAGTCCGCTCACTTCGTTCGGGTTTAAGTTTCCTATACCGCGGAGAAATTAGCCAAGATGTATATTCAGGATATTGTGAGATTGCATCAGATCCCTATTTCTGTTGTATTTGATCGGGGTACTATCCTTACTTCCCGATTTTGGAGGGCATTTCATGACGAGTTGGGTACCCGAATTGAATTTAGTACAGCTTTCCATCCCCAGACCGATAGCCAGTCCGAGCGGACCATTCAGGTGCTCGAGGACATTTTGAGGGCGTGTATTATTGACTTTGGTGGTTATTGGGATCAGCACTTGCCATTGGTAAAGTTTTCATACAACAACAGTTATCATTCGAGTATTGGTATAGCGCCTTTTGAGGCCTTATATGGTAGGAGGTGTAGAAATCCGATTGGTTGGTTTGATGATTTTGAGGCTCGACCTGGGAGCATGGATCTATTAAGAGTTAATAAATACTCAAGGGTAAGAAAATAGGACCACAAGTGTAGATGTGTGAGTTAACCACTTGACTAATGGGGAAATCTTTTAAAGATATCTTAGGAGAAGATTGAGAAAGGGTCAGGTTTCACTTGACCCAGTGTATCTTTCTTCCTAAAATAAGAGATTGTCATGGCATGCCCCATAAGTCTATGGGGTGTTACCCGCTACATTTGCACACTTGGCATTTTCTTTTCCATTTTGCTGAGTTAAATGGATCCAAAAAATGAACTTCTTGTGCATTAATAACTTTCACTTAGAGTATTAAAGCTGGTTTTAATGTGTTATTTTTTTAGATTTAAATGAACTCTGTTGACTAGCTCAGATATGCCTTGGGGATGGGTTGACTAGGCTAGATAATATATAATAATTTGAAAGATTGCAGTCATTACTTAAAATTGGAAAGAGGAAAAGGCTGCAACTAGGAATACTGGTTGTTGGAAAATAAGGCAAGAGATGTTTTTATGTAGATAATAGGATAAGGCATAAAAGTCTTTCTAATATCTGTTTAGGCTGGGTTCATAATTAAGATTTATGTGTAAGTTCTGTGTGCATTGATTTGATTTCATTTGTGTTTGAAAGATAGTATGTTTTCTCCCTTTTTCTAAGAAACATTAAGAACTTAAAAGGAAGGAAACCAGTGGTTTACCTCAACTCAGGATGGTAGTATACTGTCTTAGGGATATATTTGACTCCTTCTTTGTGATACTCTAGATAATATATCATTTTTCCAACTTTGAGATATGTCCTTGAGTTTCTTAGTCTAAAATCCACAAGCATTGATTAGCTCACTATTGGCCCGAGGGGACCATTGATATGCTTCCCGAGGAGTCTTGACTTGATTCGGTGACTTTTTGTGAAATATGTGCTTTAAGTGAACAAGAATTGACCCAAAATTGATTTTTGGGTAAACAGACCTTTTTCGGAATTTCATCGATTCTGAGAGGTCCGGAAGGTCTTTATAACTTGTGTGTATATCAGAATCGGTTCCCAATGCACTCGAATGCATTTTGGGACTTAGGTTGGGAAGTTGGAAATGAGGTATCGGGGTTGACTCGATCAATGAGACCTCCGTTGGGAATTTGAGGCCACCAATACGTTCTAGCGTATTTTTGTATGGGTCTGTGTATGTGATTTATGAGCAGATAGCCTCAGGAGTGGTTTGGGATTTCAGTTGAGACTTAGAAAATTGAGTGTGATTTCTGGTACCTGGTGACCACATTGGCTGCACTAATGCTATCCCAGGGCGTCGTAGCTGTGGCGTGTTGACCGTTGGGGCGGCCAAGTGTAATATGGCCCAGACCACTGGGGCGGACTATTGGGCGTTGTTGCAGCGCCGCCATTGCGGCCCTGTTACCGTCGTGGTAGTAACGGGCCTGTTATTTCATTAAATGTATTTTAAATAAGCCCTTAGTCTACACTTATTGCCATTACGAAATAGAACTCTTGGGATCTGCTCTTGGAGATTTTTACTGAAAATTCTTGGTGGTAGGTTCCCCTAATCCTTTTACTATTTCATTAATCTTAATCATCATGGACTTCTCCTTCCCTTAATAATCCCTTAGTGATGGAAGATAAAAGTGGGGAAAATAAATGTTCTATCTAGGCTTATAAATAGTGAAATTGATAGGGTTTATGTTAGTTTTTGATTAATCTAAGGTTATTAATTATATATCTTCCATTGTTATAGTTGAATTCTTGAATCAAAGAGTTAGGGTTTATGTCACGACCCAAACTGATGAGCCATGACAGGTACCTGTACATTACGGCCAAGCACCCCTATGCTTGCATCTACTTCTCACCGACCGGCCCCGGACCCATGTACAACCGCGCGTGCTATAATGTCTCTCGAACAATCAACATAAAACTCACCGTACCGGAAGCTCACGGCCAATGCATACATATAAACATAAACACTAAGAATAACAGCGCAAGCCGATTTGGCCACTAAACGTATATACTGTACAACAAAATACACGCCGACGAGGCTGCATAATATCACGACTACATATCACTGTCTACAGACCTCTATAGAATACAAACTGTAGAAGTGGCAGGACAAGGCCCTGCCGTACCCATATATGTACGGAACAAAATGGCATACCAAGCGGACTGAAGCTCCGGATCAATGGAGCGTGCCGACTGCCGCTGAGGGGGAGGTCCTACCGCTGTGAATCGTCCGACTGGCTACCTGATCCTGCGGGCATGAACGCAGCGTCCACAAGAAGGGACGTCAGTACGAGCAATGTACTGAGTATGTAAGGCATGAGTAATAACATATTAAAGGGCACAAAGCATGAATAGTAACATAACGGAAATATAGAGCATATCATGAGATAAAAGAGTAACCTGTACATCTGAGTGCCTTCTAGGCGGGTACCATGCATGCCTAGTGCTGCGGGACGTGCAGCCCGATCCATAATATATATATATATATATATATATATATTGCGGAACGTGCGCCCGATCCATATAATATATTATTGCAAGGAACATGCAGCCCGATCCATATAATATATTGCCCGATCCATTTATCCACATATCCTGCATCTGGGCATCCCGCGTCCGGGACGGTATCATGTCATATTATACCAACTGATCAGGTGGTTACGCATATATAACGCTCTCACTTTCCCCCATATACATATACATATATCATATAAGCAGCATGCATGAGAGCCCAAAGAAAGTCATGTATATATCGGAGTGACGTAAGGTCGATAACCTCCGATTATATTATGGAATAATCATGGTCGCTTTGTCTCACCTTGAAAGAACAATTATTATAAGGTGAGACTATCAATGAAGAATAACACCACGAGAAAACATAGAATAGGATCATAAGGCATCAGTCATATATTTCGGAATCTTTAAAAATAGTCATCATCCATGAATAAAATTGAGAAATCAAGAAATAGCTCAACATTCTCATATCGTCATTGAAATCGTAAACTTGGAACCTTTAAACATGGAATAATCATCATCATATTCATGGTAGGAAAAAAATTCTCATCTCTGACATCATCGTTGTCATTTTAAAACATATCCATCCTTGTTGCCATGAAAGCTTACGGAGTCATAAACCTCCCTTTTTGAAAGATACGGACATTTTATAAAGCATTTATGGGTTATCGGAAAAAGGAATCATGCCTTGAATCATAGACTTCTAACTTTTTGAAAACAACAAAGTTATGGAAGCATTTATGAAATCGTAACATAGGAGTCATGCCTTTGAAAGAAAGGGACGAGCCTTAACATACCCATTCAACACACCTACACACACGCTTATGCGTCCGAGCTCGTAAGTCTACATTTAAGAGGATTTACACTAACCTTAGCCTCTTCATCGTACACTTGTACCAAGTTTCAAATTATACTATTCTATATTCTGCCGAAAATCGGGCAGCATTTTTCCTGTTTATATGCCTAGCCCGAATTCTCAACTTAACAACCAAACAACAATCACAACAATACCAACATTAACCATAATATTTCCAACTTCAAAATACGTCATAAATATCCCATATGGTGTTCGTCCCATACTTCCATCATAGAACCATTTCATAACGATTTTACAGCTCCTTCTCCGTAAATAAACCGATATTAACACAAATAGAAAGAGATTCATACCTTTCCCTTGATAATAATGCTATATCTTCACTCCTTCACCTTGAACTTAATCCAAAATGCCCCAATACACAATTTTGTAATCGCAACTATATGTCAACCTGGATTTATCATTTGGGAATTATACACCATTTCTTACCTAAAAAGTTGAGGGGTTGGAAGGTTTAGGAAATTTCTGGAATATTTGGGATGTTTTTGGGTGTCTTTGGCTGAAAATGAGGGGGTCTCCACCTTTAAATAGCGGTCCTTTTCTACCTACGGACCGACTTACTTTTCCTTCCGCCGCATTACACCCATATGGCGCGCGTTCGCGCTAACTTATTTTCTCTGACTGCACCTTCATTCAGTAAAAAGGTCATAACTCTTTATTCCGTTGTTGTGTGAGGGCCTACGACCTATGGTTGGAAGCTCTTTCAATTATCTTCAACTTTCATTCTTGGTGTTTTTCCAAATTCCAAACTTGTAATATCATTGTGGCCCCTCTAAGTCAGATCATCCGAAAATGTTGCCTTAAATCGTCCTTTCGGAGGGCTTATGCCCACATTTGGCTTATGGGTCCTTCTTAGGACTTGCTCAACTTTTCATGTACTACTCATATGTCTCTTCATATGTCCTTTATAAAACTCCAACGTGTGGGCCCCACTTAGCGTGCAGCAACGAGGGTTTCTCATTAAGTGCTATATGAACCAATTCACCCCACATGGTCTCCAGATGTCATATATAGGTTATTATTACATTATTATAATATAAACTTCATCCTGAACCCGGTCCTCAAAATTTGTTCAGCGCGTTCGCGCCTCGTAGTGGCTTGTTTGCGCTGTGTTGGCCCTTGGCCTTCTGCGCGTTCGCGCCACTCCCAGGCGCGTTCGCGCTGACCATTTTCCTGGCCTGCCAGCCCGACTTGTAATGTCCACATCTCCTTACCCCGATGTCCGATTGAGGAGCGGTTTGTTGTGTCGGGAACTAGACTTCTCGAACTTCACTTTAGACTTTTGTTTCACTTCAAAACTCTTAATATACTAAAACATAGTCTTTCTTCCATTTAGACCAAAATTTCCGTACCAAACTTTTCCCAACTTTCTTTCAAAGCCTCGGAAGCTTAATCTCCTTAATTCACTGGTTTTTCAATCCTCCTATAACTTGTTACGCGAACTCGGACTCTTATAATCGTAACACGGGCACCTATGATCTTGCATTTTCTCGACCATAACTCCGATGTCTACACTTGAATAGCTAATGCCTAACGAATTTCAACATACAGAAACTACGGGGCGTAACAGTTTATGCCCAAATTTGGGGGTTTTGCTTCAATTTCTAAATTAGGCTAATCCATGAATTAAATCAGCAATTAGTGGTTAGTATGATCACCTAGTACTTAATTTGATATTTTACTTCTAGAATCTCCCAAGTTTTGATCTTGTCCTCGTTTCCCCCCAAATTCTAGGATTAGATTTTACCTAAATTGATAGATAGCAATATTAGTATCATTCTTCATGATTTCTAATCTAGATTTTGAATATGCCTAGACTTTACTAATGTTGAGGCTCAGCGAAAGAGGAAGGCGAAAGAGTGATTTGTTGATGTTTGATGTTCGCCCATCCAGGTAGGTTATGGCTTGCCCTTAGTAAGACTTCGTATAGCGAAGCATATATTTAGATTATATCATCAGAGAAAGCATGTAAACCTTCGGGTATGAAGTTTGATTTGATATTATATTAGGTTGGGCCCTGTTGCGTGATTAGGGCTAGTCATCCCGTTGTGTTGTGATTGATTGTTCTATTATGTTGGCTAGAAACCATGTGTTTTGGCTAGATATGGGAATCTGTTTTTCCATCTTGATTATGATATTGTTGGCATAGCCACTGTTGATACTTGTGATATTGATCTATTATTGGCGTGCCATTACTGGTACTTGTGATATTGAGCATGATTATGGACGATGATACATGCATTGCACGCACTCTCATTCTTTATGATATACTGTTGAGACACTGTTGGTACTTGATGAAACACTGTGATGAGCTGGGCTCGATTTTTAAATGAGAGTTCGATATCCGATGTTAGTTCTGGAATTGTGGATTGAGTGAGTGCATGTGTCACACCCTAACAATGGTAGGGCATGACGGCACCCGACTCATTAGAGTCGAGCGAACCCTTAGACATTCGCTCTATCAAAACCGTCATTTCAAAAAACTTTTAAAAACATGAAACTTTTCTAAATAGAAATCATTATCTTTATGACGATTATGAAAACTTTCAATCAAATAAGTACTTTAAACCAATTGGAATCATCTAAAATACATACTCTTTTTAAAATTCACAAATGGCTCAACTAACATCACTTTGTCGACATCTCGACAAACATACCACAGACACCTATCCCGCAAAAGTCTCTAAGAAGTGAACTCAATATTATGAGTCGAATAAACGAGGCCCTGCCATACCCATAATTATGCATATCTATACATGACTCAGCACAGCTCCAGAATGAGGTGGAACTTGTCAATCCTAGCTAACGTCCAAGCATTCTAGCTATACACTTAACTTGCCAAACAATCTGGGGCTGCGGGCATGAACGTAGCGTCCCCAGGCAAAAGGACGTCAGTACGGACAATGTACTGAGTATGTAAGGTGGTAACAAATCATAATCATAATTTGATTTAGGAGAGAAGAAATCACAATCTAACTCAATACCTGCAGCCTTCGCTGGAAGAAACAAAAATGTGCACACGAAGTCTCAAAATAATCTTTAAGTAAATAATGCAATCCAACACACATGCCGCTTCCGACATGTTAACAGTAATGGTCCTTCAGACAAAGAGCCTTCCGGCTAGTATCACAATAGTCCCTTCGGACGGCCGCTTCCGACATAATGGCCCCTTCGGGCAGCCGCTTCTGGCTTAATATCACAATCATGTCAACACAAACTCAATCCACAAGTATCAATTTCAATTCATGTCATAAGTCACTAATCAATTCATCACAATCCAGTTTTTAGCCTTAGTTTTTCATAAGAAGTTATCAAATTTTTATCTCACTAGACTCAAGAGGCCATACTTCCAGGTTTGAGGGTAGAATTGTTATGAAATTCTTACTATCTATATTCTAC